>NC_092167.1:43018864-43198864 GCF_045791955.1 Oncorhynchus clarkii lewisi | reverse complement strand
CTGAAACAGAATCTGAACAACAACCTTTAAGATGGCAAAGGGGAAATTAGGAAAATGTATTGAATGAATATTAAATTAAAAACTTTATTATCCATATGTTTTCCGTAATGATCAACGTAATGTGGGAAGTTGGGAAGATAATGATCTTTTTAGATCACTGTCCTTTCTCATGACCTAACAAGCAAACGGAAACCAGGGCTGACAAAGATGAACGCGCTACATGAGAAGAGTGACTTTCCTACAATGGACGCTGCTGTCACTGACCTTATGGAGACAGAGAACACAGAACTACGACACAGTAGCTCTACAAAGCCTCAACAAGCTGAACACACAGAGTGAGAATGGTGCTCTGTCCTACAGAGGGGTCTGGTTTAGGACACACAGAGGGTAGAGAGGACTCTGTCAGGGGGGAGAGAGATGGAGAGAGCTGGCTCTGGTGGCCGGTGACTCATGGGAAATCAGGGCTGATAGAAAGGTCAGTGTGACACATTGGGGTCAGAGTGACATACAGGGGACAGAGTGACATACAGGGGACAGAGTGACATACAGAGGACATAGGGACACACAGGGGACATAGAGACATACAGGGGACATAGAGACATACATGGGACATACTACATGGGACATCACCACTCGATGGATTGGTAAAAGTACACACAACCTGAATAAATATTATTATTATTACTTTAAAGCTCTTAAACATCCAAACCAGCTTCTCTCCTTGATCATGTCTCTCCCAGTAATTAGCTACCACAGTCAAATCAGGGCAATAACAGCAGATAACTCGGGGCAATGGCTGTCAGTTCTGATGAGATTGTTTATAGTCTGGGCTCCAACCACCCCCAGCATCCCCTCCATGACCTGCTCTTATGACTGACAGAATGTCATGATCATCAAATTAATCCTAACTGACATCTGTCAATAAAACCGTATGGAAAACACACGTGTTACAAGGAAGTTGGAGGGATGTTTAGAGAAAACGTTCAGAAATAGTAACAAAAAGGGAAAATAGTGCACTGCTCTCTACACCCGTTGTTCTGAAGTAGAGTTATAATCCATATAATACTGTTCTATTTTTATTTATTTTTACAAAAACAGTTTTTACAAAAACCTCCTTTTTACCTCAGTTCATCCTGTCCCCTCGGAGAGGTATCAGCAGACACCCAGCCGACGCCGGTTGGCACGACAACGGTAATGCCATAAATATTTACACCTCCGTGGAACAAGGTTAACGGCGGGCACCACGGCGCTGCTCTGACATTTGCTGCCCTGACACCAACCCGACCCGATTCCCCTTCCCTCTTCACTGCTTGTCAGACACTAATAGCAACCCCCAGTGACACACAAACACACACACACACACACACACACACACACACACACACACACACACACACACACACACGTCCTCGCACACGCACACACCCTCCAAGAGAGGGCATGAATTATGGATAGAGCCATTGGGGGGTGGGTGGGGGGGGGTATTATTCAGCAGCCCCTGAGGAGAGGAGGGTGGGGGGTGAGGAGGCTGGGGGTGAGGGTGGTGAAGTAGTTGGAAAACAGGAGATTACGTGGAGATTTGATTACCATATTTTCAATTTAGACTCTTGATTGCCTGCCCCCTCCTCTTTCATTGGGACCCCCCCTATTCCCTTCTCATCTACCCCTTCACCCTGGCTCTGCAGAACGTAAAGGGTTAACAAGAAGGAGATATCAGCACTGCTTGACAGCCAAAGGAAGGCTACAATATAGCAGGTGAAGCCTGCTGCAAGGAGGCGTGGGAGGGGCCTTCCCAAGGCGACTGTCTGCAACTCTATGATGGGACAGGAGGTGAGGGGTCGCGTGGTGAAGAGGCAGGGAGGAGGTGGAGATGACTGCCAAGGCTTGAGATGGAACATTGTTTCGGCAGCATCATCGTCGTCGCACCGGGCCAGTATTTACAATAGGTTGTGTGGTCGACATACAGAATGTGTAGTGGTGCTGCAGTTGCGTTGGTTTTATGCTGATTACAGAAACTCTCCTGGCTCATTCACAGTAGAGAACCAATGGAAGGCAATGATTCACAGGTAAATTGAGAGATACTGCGTCTGGTACATACTCACTGCAAGGGATCTAAAAAGCCCTGCGTGGACTTTTAGCTATCATACAATGGCTGTGTGATCAAGTCAGCAAGGACACATAGCCTACAGGCATCCTGTGTTCACAGAAACTTCATCATTTTCAGCCAGACCAGAACTAATACAAATGCATAGACCACTTGAAGGTGTTTCAAAGCAGTGAGGGTCATGGCAATGATACCTTCTGCATCATGGTGATCTCAAGACTGTCCCCGTGCCGGCCACAATATCTGGAACTTACCTAAAAGACAGGAGAGAAGATAGATGAAGCAGGTTAGTATGGGATCTTAACCATGACCGTAGGTTTATAAACAGTGTGTGTGTGTGTGTGTGTGTGTGCCTGTGTGTGTGTGTCTTTGTGCCTTGACTGAAACAGTGATACTGATCATTCCTCTACCTTCAATTGAATCGCAGCTCCATTGTCCAAGTCGTTGAGAATACTAAACTAATTCAGTTTAGTCTAATTACACAGAAAATACATATTTTTAAAGCCCCTTTCATGAATGCAGTAATGACTGTGGGGAATATTGACCATCTCAATCAGACCAATTAGCCTGTTTCTGGCCCTGAGGCAACACTGACACAACGCTGAGGCAACAGAACAGAACCCTCACCAGAGATTTGACCCCTGACCCCTGGACTCTGTGGTTTCCATGACTTCCCAACACTGACTGATATCAACACACTGTTGGTCTCCAAGACGGAGATGAGCCTTGTCTTTCTCTCGATACATCTCTTTCTCTCTTTTTCCAATGTCAATATCTCATCATGACTTCCCAACACTGAATGATACCAAAACAATATCAACAAACTGTAGGTCTAAATCCCTGTAGCTTTGTCTTCCTCTTATTCTCTGTATTTCACCCTTTTCACCCTTTTCCATAGCTTTGTCTTCCTCTTATTTCCTGTATTTCACCCTTTTCCATAGCTTTGTCTTCCTCTTATTTCCTGTATTTCACCCTTTTCCATAGCTTTGTCTTCCTCTTATTTCCTGTATTTCACCCTTTTCCATAGCTTTGTCTTCCTCTTATTCTCTCTATTTCACCCTTTTGTCTTTCTCTCTCTAGAGCTACTATCATCAAACACTGACATCAACCCAAATAACTATATGGGTCTCCAAGACTGAGATGACAGAGATTCATTTCCTATATTTCTCTCTTTTAAAAAAACTAATTTTCCACTGAAATTAATGAGAGAGATAGACCGAGAAAGAGCTAAGGAACTGCCTTGTTACAGACCAGTCTTTATGTGTCAGTGAATGGAGGGCCTTCTCCTCATCATGTCCTCATTCACACCCCCACTCCTCCAACAGAGCCTCTGTTCAACTACTGTCAGTCTGGCAAGGACCTTTAACCGGTAGTACCCAGATAATACATCCACAGTTTTTAACACTGGCATAAGCAAGCAAGCAAGCACACACACACACACACACACACACACACACACACACACACACACACACACACACACACACCCTCTCCTCGCCCCACTGAGTTTTAGGTCCCTAGGCTCAGCGCCACCAAATCAAATCAAATGTTATTGGTCACATACACATGGTTAGCAGATGTTAATGTGTGTGTAGCGAAATGCTTGTGCTTGTGCTTCGACAGTGCAGTAATATCTAACAAGTAATCTAACAATTCCACAACAACTACCTGTTTGCACACAAGTGTAAAGGGATGAATAAGAATATGTACATATAAATATATGGATGAGCGATGGCCGTGTGGCATAGGCAAGATGCAGTAGATGGTGTAGAATACAGTATTTACATGAGATGAGTAACGTAAACATGTATGGTATGGTATGTAAACATTATACAAAGTGGCATTGTTTAAAGTGACTAGTGATACATTTATTACATCCAATTATTCATTATTAAAGTGGCTGAGTCAGTATGTTGGCAGCAGCCACGCAATGTTAGTGATGGCTGTTTAACAGTCTGATGGCCTTGAGATAGAAGCTGTTTTTCAGTCTCTCGGTCCCAGCTTTGATGCACTTGCACTGACCTCGCCTTCTGGATGGTAGTGGGGTGAACAGGCAGTGGCTCGGGTGGTTGTTGTCCTTAATGATCTTAATGATCTTTATGGCCTTCCTGTGACATCGGATGGTGTAGGTGTCCTGGAGGGAAGGTAGTCCTGGAGGGCAGGTAGGTAGACCGCACCACCCTCTGGAGAGCCTTGGGATTGAGGGCAGTACAGTAGCCGTACCAGGCGGTGATACAGCCCGACAGAATGCTCTCAATTGTGCATCTGTAAAAATTTGTGAGTGTTTTCGTTGACAAGCCTAATTTCTTCAGCCTCCTGAGGTTGAAGAGGCGCTGTTGCTCCTTCTTCACCACGCTGTCACTGTGGGTGGACCATTTCAGTTTGTCTGTGATGTGTACGCTGAGGAACTTAAAACTTTCCACCTTCTCCACTACTGTCCCGTCGATATGGATAGGGGGGATTCTCCCTCTTCTGTTTCCTGAAGTCCACGATCATCTCCTTTGTTTTGTTGATGTTGAGTGTGAGGTTATTTTCCTGACATCTCACTCCTACCACTGTAGCGTACCACTGTAGCGTCGTCTGCAAACTTGATGATTGAGTTGGAGGCGTGCATGGCCACGCAGTCATGGGTGAACAGGGAGTACAGGAGAGGGCTGAGAACGCACCCTTGTGGGGTCCCAGTGTTAACCTCACTAGGGTAGGGGGCAGTGGTTCACGCGAACCACTACAGGGACCTAAATGACTCTCAGACCATGAAAAACTCTTTGGCCTGATTACCAAGCATCACGTCTGGAGGAAACCTGGCACCATCCCTACGGTGAAGCATGGTTGTGGCAGCATCATGCTGTGGGGATGTTTTTCAGCGTCAGGGACTGGGAGACTAGTCAGGATGGAGGCAAAGATTAATGTACAGAGAGATCCTTGATGAAAACCTGCTCCAGAGCGCTCAGGACCTCAGACTGGGGGCGAAGATTCACCTTCCAACAGGACAACGAACCCAAGCACACAACCAAGACAACACAGGAGTGGCTTCGGGACATGTCTCTGAATGTCCTTGAGTGGCCCAGACAGAGCCCGGACTTTAACCCGATCAAACATCTCTGGAGAGACCTGAAAATACCTGTGCAGCGACGCTCCCCATCCAACCTGTCAGAGCTTGAGAGGATCTGCAGAGAAGAATTGGAGGAACTCCCCAAATACAGGTGTGCCAAGCTTCTAGTGCCATTCCCAAGAAGTCTCAAAGATGTAAAAGGTCAAAGCTGCCAAAGGTGCTTCAACAGAGTACTGAGTAAAGGGTCAAAATACCTATGTAAATGTGATAATTCAGTTAAGGTTTTTCTATACATTTGCAAAAGATTACATAAACCTGTTTTTGCTTTGTAAATATGAGGTATTGTGTGTAGATTGACGATTTAAAATAACAATTTAATCAATTTTAGAATAAACAGGGTTGGGCAGTAAAGGATTACATGTAATCCTTTACATGTAATGGATTACAGAAAAACTGATACTGTAATCTGTTATATTACCAGCAAAATATTGGTATCAGATTACAGATACTTTTGAAAAACTAGATAATTACTTTGAGGATTACTATGACAATTTTTTTTTATCTATGACACTTCTCTGTTTTCTCAATGACATTGAAATCAGCATTGAAAAAAGGCGCAAGTTTAAGTTTGTTCCACCTGAGTGAGTCTGACTGCTAGTCAGAGACCACTATGATGACACACCAAATGATGACCACCAATCAGAGACCACTATGATGACACACCAAATGATGACCACCAATCAGAGACCACTATGATGACACACCAAATGATGACCACCAATCAGAGACCACTATGATGACACACCAAATGATGACCACCAATCAGAGACCACTATGATGACACACCAAATGTGGTTGATGGATCGTGGGAAAAGAGCAGGAATAGGCTTTTGTAGGCTACAGTCCAAGCTATGTATTCCAACGAAGCGACCGCCGTCGGCATCCAAAGATTATCCAACATGAATAAACGCTTGGAGGTCAGGATGACAGTAGTGGTGTAGAATACGGCGATACGGATATCACTTATTATTGATATCTACATAGCGCATTGATGTGAGTCAAACTGCCGCTCTCTCATTTAGCTATTTACGCCTTACGGATTGTGGTTGTTGTGGATACCTGTTCACAAATCTAAATGTGTATTTGAACCCAATAATGGTTGAATTCAAGAAGTTTTTAGCTGCCTATCAATCATTGTTTTTGAAACTAGTGGACAGCCAGTGAAAAATGTGCTCTTGCAACAGCTGCATAGTGAGGATCCCAGCCTATGGAACAACAACTGCATAGTGAGGATCCCAGCCTATGGAACAACAGCTGCATAGTGCAGATCCCAGCCTATGGAACAACAGCTGCATAGTGAGGATCCCAGCCTGTAGAACAACAGCTGCATAGTGCAGATCCCAGCCTATGGAACAACAGCTGCATAGTGGGAATCCCAGTCTATAGAATAAAAGCTGTATAGTGCAGATCCCAGCCTATGGAATAACAACTGCATAGTGCAGATCCCAGCCTATGGAACAACAGCTGCATAGTGCAGATCCCAGCCTATGGAACAACAGCTGCATAGTGCAGATCCCAGCCTATGGAACAACAGCTGCATAGTGAGGATCCCAGCCTACAACTGCATAGTGAGGATCCCAGCCTATGGAACAACAGCTGCATAGTGCAGATCCCAGCCTATGGAACAACAGCTGCATAGTGCGGATCCCAGCCTATGGAACAACAGCTGCATAGTGCAGATCCCAGCCTATGGAACAACAACTGCATAATGGGAATCCAAGTCTATAGAATAAAAGCTGCATAGTGCAGATCCCAGCCTATGGAACAACAGCTGCATAGTGAGGATTCCAGCCTATGGAACAACAACTGCATAGTGAGGATCCCAGCCTATGGAACAACAGCTGCATAGTGAGGATCCCAGCCTATGGAACAACAACTGCATAGTGAGGATCCCAGCCTATGGAACAACAGCTGCATAGTGAGGATCCCAGCCTATGGAACAACAACTGCATAGTGAGGATCCCAGCCTATGGAACAACAGCTGCATAGTGCAGATCCCAGCCTATGGAACAACAGCTGCATAGTGCAGATCCCAGACTATGGAACAACAGCTGCATAGTGCAGATCCCAGCCTATGGAATAAAAGTGGGGCTTTTATTGCTCAATCTAATTCATGCTGATAAATAATAATACATCCATAGGCCTAATAGACACATGTTCAAACTAGCACACTTTTGATAGACTTAAAGGGGCAGTCTGTAGTTGTTACATCCATTTTTTGGGCTTATAAATTATATATATATGGTTGGTGGCACCTTAATTGGGGAGGACGGGCTCGCAATAACGGCTGGAGTGGTATCAGTTTCCATGTCTTTGATGCCATTCCATATACTCCGTTCCAGACATTATTATGAGCCTTCCTCCCCTCAGCAGCCTCCACTGTCTGGAATAGTAATAACAATGTCAATGACTGACAGAGTGACAACCCATACTACTTTGCATCTGGTGATTGTGCCTCTCTCTCTTTCTTTTAATTTATTTCTCTTTCTTTTTATTTATTTCTCTCTCTCTACGCTTGTGTGTGTCAGTTTGTTTTGTATGTGTAATATCTCTGTCGGCTGAATTAGGAATTTACATGGCCAGATAATTGTTATATATTTTTATATACAGTACAGTGCCTTCAAGGACATGCTAGTTGTCATAGTAACGACGGGTGCAGTGGTGAAGTGGTGTAGGCTGATTGGTCATGGTGCTCTTGCTTCCTATCACTCAGAAGTAATGTAGCAAGCTAAGGTGACAACAATGACTGCCATGGACGTTTCCTAGCTGCTTTGAATTTTCAAAAGCACAGGGTAAGAGCACTTTTTAACCCTCAAAAGGATAAGATGATCCAACTTTCAAAATGAGTCCTTTTTGGCCACAACAGTCAACTAGCTAGCTAGCCACAGCAGTCAACTAGCTAGCCACAGCAGTCAACTAGCTAGCTAACCACAGCAGTCAGCTAGCTAGCTAGCCACAGCAGTCAACTAGCTAGCTAGCCACAGCAGTCAACTAGCTAGCTGGGTAGCTTTCTAGCACATTCACTCATTTGTTTGTAAACAATTAACAAGCTAGTTAGCTACTGCTTGTCAAGCATAGAATGTGGAAAAAGTATGTTGAAAATGTGTGAAATTGTGAGAGTAATATTTAAATAATTGTTTGATTTCATTGTTTTTCCATTGTGAATTCATGCAACATATCTTGACATGCTTTATAATTTGACCACATCAGTGCATTTGTTACAATAATAATCTATATAAAGTAGAGTAATTTGCTAAATTAGAGGTACGTGTGAAAGTGAAACCACTGTGTAAATCCTATAAAAGACTGAGATGATGGAAAATCCAATGAGAGATATCTGATTTTGATCTGTTGGAAGATTTGGAACACGCTGGAATACACCATCACACAACAGGTTGAAGTCAAGAGGGATTTCTTTGCCATGATGCCATGAATGGGTTCCCAAATACAGAGCGATAGACGACACCTACGTCGCCATAAAATCCCCATCCCAAATAACCATCGTCCCAAAACTATTTCAATTATGTGAACAGAATAGGCTTCCACTCTCTTTGTGCAGATGATAGGTTATGTGACTCCGCTGAATGTGGTGGCCGGGTGGAACGCATGACACATTCTATAGAACAGAAGTGTTGGCCTATACAAACAGCCAAGGTTGTGTACGAGCACTGAGAACAATATGCTATGACGCTCGTAGATTTGTTTTCAATGCGTACGACCATTCTATATTCTGTTTGTAAGTAGTATTCTAGAATAGTCTCTATGCAATGTTAATACATGAGGTGCCTGGATTGTACAATATTTGCACATTATTCTTTAAAAAATTCTTCAAGCTCTGTCAAGTTGGTTGTTGATCATTGTAGACAGCCATTTTCAAGTCTTGCCATAGAGTTTCAAGCCGATTTACGTCAAAAATATGACTAAGCCACTCAGGAACATTCAATGTCGTCTTGGTAAACAACTCCAGTCTATATTTGGCGTCGTGTTTTATTGTCCTGCTGACAGGTCAATTAATCTCCCAATGTCTGTTGGAAAGCAGACTGAACCAAGTTTTCTTCTAGGATTTTCCTGTGCTTAGCTCCCTAGTCCTTGCCAATAACAAGCATACCCATAACATGATGCAGCCACCACCTTGCTTGAAAATATGAAGAGTGGTACTCAGTGATGTGTTGGATTTGCCCCAAACATAACACTTTGTATTCAGGACATAAAGTTTATTTATTTGCCAAATTGTTTGCAGTAGTGACTTATTGCAAACATGATGCATGTTCTGTACAGGCTTCCTTCTTTTCACTCTGTCTTATAGGAATCTGTCATTCTGCCCCTGAACAAGGCAGTTAACCCACTGTTCCTAGGCCTTCATTGTAAATAAGAATTTCTTCTTAATCTTAACTGACTTGCCTAGTTAAATAAATGATAAAAACATTTTTTTAAATAGGTTAGTATTGTGGAGTAATTGCAATGTTGTTGATCCATCCAGTTTTCTCCTATCACAGCCATTAAACTCTGTAACTGTTTTAAAATCACCATTGGCCGGTTTCCTTCCTCTCCGGCAACTGAGTTAGAAAGGACACCTGTATCTTTGTAGTGACTGTGTGTATTGATACACCATCCAAAGTGTAATTAATAACTTCACCATGCTCAATAAGTGCCCTTTTTCGCGAGGCATTGGTACAGAACATACGTAGGCTTTCCACAACAAAATGGGTTGGATACTTCAAAACATTTCAGCTTTTCATTTTTGATTAATATGTAAACATTTCTAAAAACATAATTCCACTATGATTATGGGTGTCAGTAGGCCTTTAACACAACAAAGCATGGAAAAAGTCAAGGGGTGTGAATACTTTCTGGAGGCACTGTATGTTCGTCATATTCCTGCTGTTGGGAAGAGAGCAAAACGTTATGCAGACAAATATGTTGGTAGGACAGGGCTATGTGTGTTTGTGCACAAGTCAGTGATGTATGTTTACTATAGGTTAATGAGGCAATACAATGAGATTTGACTAAACTATGACTAAAAAGAAGGGGCATTTAGTTGACTAAACCGTTTTCGTCATTTTAACAATAATTAGACTAAATCATTATTCAAATGACAAAAATGTGACTAAGACTTAATGATATTTTAGTCAAACTGAATTAGACTAGACAAAATCTAAAAACAGAGTGGTAGAATTAACACCACACTTTGGTCAAATGACTCTGTACTCCCCTGGGCTCTGTCTGACCACAGACTGTCTCCTTGAGTGAGAAATCATGTTCCCCATGAATCCATAGGGACTCGTCTAACCTTTATGCTCACACTGCGTCTCTGTGAATAACACAATGCCTACAACAACGATGGATCTTGGAGACAGAGAACAATAATAGGCCTCAATGGAAGGAGTTGGCATTTTATCAGAACCATCAAAGGGACCGTCATTATATTGTGTAGGAGGACAATTTCCAAATCTACTGCCACAAGTATAGATGGAGTAGTGAATCACAATTACATACACACAGATATAAGAAATCATATTGCTGAAGAAATACATGGGCACAGCATGGCAGAGCGTGGCAGAGCCTGCTTATTCTATTGTTACTCTGCCTAATTCCTGTTGTGAACAAGTCCAATCTGCCAATCCCACAAAAGAGCCCGTTGTTTTAGCGTACGCCACCGTGACCAATTAGTTAGACAGAGTTAATCAGTCGTTCACTCTTATTGTTGGCATCAAACCAGAACACAACAACAGACAGTCGATCCTAAGGGCAGAGAGTGACAGGGTGAACACAACAACAGACAGCCGATCCTAAAGGCAGAGAGTGACAGGGTGTACACAACAACAGACAGCCAATCCTAAGGGCAGAGAGTGACAGGGTGAACACAACAAGACAGCCGATCCTAAAGGCAGAGAGCGACAGGGTGAACACAACAAGACAGCCGATCCTAAAGGCAGAGAGTGACAGGGTGAACACAACAACAGACAGCCGATCCTAAGGGCAGAGAGTGACAGGGTGTACACAACAACAGACAGCCGATCCTAAGGGCAGAGAGTGACAGGGTGTACACAACAACAGACAGCCGATCCTAAGGGCAGAGAGTGACAGGGTGAACACAACAACAGACAGCCGATCCTAAGGGCAGAGAGTGACAGGGTGAACACAACAAGACAGCCGATCCTAAAGGCAGAGAGTGACAGGGTGAACACAACAAGACAGCCGATCCTAAGGGCAGAGAGTGACAGGGTGAACACAAAAACAGACAGCCGATCCTAAAGGCAGAGAGTGACAGGGTGTACACAACAACAGACAGCTGATCCTAAGGGCAGAGAGTGACAGGGTGTACACAACAACAGACAGCCGATCCTAAGGGCAGAGAGTGACAGGGTGAACACAACAACAGACAGCCGATCCTAAGGGCAGAGAGTGACAGGGTGAACACAACAAGACAGCCGATCCTAAAGGCAGAGAGTGACAGGGTGAACACAACAAGACAGCCGATCCTAAGGGCAGAGAGTGACAGGGTGAACACAAAAACAGACAGCCGATCCTAAAGGCAGAGAGTGACAGGGTGAACACAAAAACAGACAGCCGATCCTAAAGGCAGAGTGACAAAGTTGTGCAAAGAAACGATAAGAGCGTCAAATGGGCACTTTTCATTCGGTACGAAACCATGTACCCCGACGACACCACCTTATCACGAAATAAATCACAAAGAGACAAAAGAAGTCCTCCTATAGGAAATAAGTCCTAACCGCTCGCTCTCCGCCAGGACATTCTCCTCAGCAGCTGATTGGGGTGTTTGTGTGTGTGTGTGTGTGTGTGTGTGTGTGTGGGGGGGTGGTTCCAGAGGGGTGTGAAGGGATATAAGGATTAGGCAGACAAAAGATGAGCCTGGTGATGCCTGGCGCTAGATGGTGAACAGGGGGTGTATGTAGAATGAGCTTGGTGGTGTAGTGTAGAATGGGGCTCTGGGTGTCTGGGTGTGCTAGGTAACAGGATTAGGTCCCCAGCGTGGTGGCAGAGCTATTAAAGCTTCACGCCTGTTTCTGAAGAGAGAGACAGAGAGAGGGAGGGAAGTATGGAGGCAGTGGTGGAGGGAGATAGAGATAGAGAAGGAAAGCAAGACAGGGGGGAGCCAGAAAGATAAAGAGAGATGAAGTGATGAATTGAAAGACGGAGAGGAAAAAAAGCAGGATCGGGAGAAAGTGAGGAAGAAAGACAGAAAGAGAGTGAGGAAGAGAGTGAGGAAGAAAGACAGAAAGAGAGTGAGGAAGAAAGACAGAAAGAGAGAGGATGAAAGACAGAAAGAGAGTGAGGAAGAAAGACAGAAAGAGAGAGGAAGAAAGACAAAGAGAGTGAGGAAGAAAGAGAAAGAGAGTGAGGAAGAGAGTGAGGAAGAAAGACAGAAAGAGAGTGAGGAAGAGAGTGAGGAAGAAAGACAGAAAGAGAGTGAGGAAGAAAGACAGAAAGAGAGGATGAAAGACAGAAAGAGAGTGAGGAAGAAAGACAGAAAGAGAGAGGAATAAAGACAAAGAGAGTGAGGAAGAAAGAGAAAGAGAGTGAGGAAGAAAGACAGAAAGAGAGTGAGGAAGAAAGACAGAAAGAGAGTGAGGAAGAAAGACAGAAAGAGAGTGAGGAAGAGAGTGAGAAAGAAAGACAGAAAGAGAGTGAGGAAGAAAGACAGAAAGAGAGAGGAAGAAAGACAAAGAGAGTGAGGAAGAAAGAGAAAGAGAGTGAGGAAGAAAGACAGAAAGAGAGTGAGGAAGAAAGACAGAAAGAGAGTGAGGAAGAGAGTGAGGAAGAAAGATAGAAAGAGAGTGAGGAAGAGAGTGAGGAAGAAAGACAGAAAGAGTGAGGAAGAGAGTGAGGAAGAAAGACAGAAAGAGAGTGAAGAAGAAAGACAGAAAGAGAGAAAGAGAGTGAAGAAGAAAGACAGAAAGAGAGTGAGGAAGAAAGTGAGGAAGAGAGACAGAAAGAGAGTGAGGAAGAGAGAGACAGATTGAGAGGCAACAGGCAAAATGAGTCCTGTGGATAAAGTCAGACAGCCCTAGAGAGAGGCTCCAGCCCAGACTGGTAGACAGTCGGATGTGAATGGTGACACATGGTGGGGCCCAGAATGGTGACACATGGTGGGGGTGTAACACTGCCAGTCAGACCCCAGGGGTGGAGAGTCAGAGTGGAGGGTCAGCCCTTAACAATGTCAAGGAGAAGCAGAGTGGGATGATGAAGAGACAAGAGACACTCATTTAGACCACAATGAGAGAGAGAAAGACAGAGAGACAGAGATATGTGATTTACACACACAAACACCTTGACAGAGTGAAGACAAATTAACATTCTCAACAAAGACACATCTGTCATCCTCTTTCCACCCTGTTACACAGGAGAGAGGTTGGCCAGGACCCACAGGCCTTCACAGGGACCTCAACACAAAGCAGCACCGCTCTACTCTGTACTGCAGAGTGTTTGTTGTCCCTCCTCTGACAGGCTCATGGCCTTTGAAAACACCAGCTCACATCTCTGACTATACAGATATAATACCTTTTTATACAAGAGAGCAGCCGTTCTCTTCGAAAGACTCACATGAAAGCAACAACAGCACTTCACACAGAGGAAGAGAGAGGATACCAGGGGATGTATTTAAGTGGAATATAATAATATAAGGTAGAATCTGTTGGAATGGAAGGAAATAGAACAGAAAATAAATATAGCATAATAGAATAGAATTTGATCCTATTCTAGGAGGCCCTCTGTCCTCTCTAGACCTTTCTAGCAACCCATAGCTTCAGATGAGCTGTGGACTATTCCCAGTAGGCCTCTATAAAGGTTATTCATTGACGAGTTCACACAAGTCAAGCTGTTCTAAAGGAACGGAGGACAAGAATGAAAGCCACTCCGCAGGGTCCAGTCTTTGGTCAGTGTGAAGGCCATAGCCACTGACTGATACTGCCAGGATTGAGCTCAGCTGTTCACTGACAGACTGTTTAACTGTTATTACAATGAACTGCGTGTTACTTACGCAATGTACTTCGTTCACTGAACAGCATGGGTGCAACCAGTCACAATACAACCAGTCACAATACAACCAGTCACAATGCAACCAGTCACAATACAACCAGTCAACCAGTCAACCAGTCACAATACAACCAGTCACAATGCAACCAGTCACAATACAACCAGTCACAATGCAACCAGTCATAATAAAACCAGTCACAATGCAACCAGTCACAATACAACCAGTCACAATACAACCAGTCACAATACAACCAGTCACAATACAACCAGTCAACCAGTCAACCAGTCACAATACAACCAGTCACAATGCAACCAGTCACAATACAACCAGTCACAATACAACCAGTCACAATACAACCAGTCAACCAGTCACAATACAACCAGTCACAATGCAACCAGTCAACCAGTCACAATACAACCAGTCACAATACAACCAGTCACAAAAGAACCAGTCACAAAAGAACCAGTCAACCAGTCAACCAGTCACAATAGAACCAGTCACAATTGAACCAGTCACAATAGAACCAGTCACAATACAACCAGTCACAATACAACCAGTCACAATACAACCAGTCAACCAGTCACAATAGAACCAGTCACAATAGAACCAGTCACAATACAACCAGTCACAATGCAACCAGTCACAATACAACCAGTCAACCAGTCACAATACAACCAGTCACAATACAACCAGTCACAATACAACCAGTCAACCAGTCACAATATAACCAGTCAACCAGTCAACCAGTCAACCTGTCACAATAGAACCAGTCACAATAGAACCAGTCACAATAGAACCAGTCACAATACAACCAGTCACAATACAACCAGTCAACCAGACACAATATAACCAGTCAACCAGTCAACCAGTCAACCAGTCACAATAGAACCAGTCACAATACAACCAGTCACAATACAACCAGTCAACCAGTCACAATACAACCAGTCAACCACTCAACCAGTCAACCAGTCAACCAGTCACAATACAACCAGTCACAATACAACCAGTCAACCAGACACAATACAACCAGTCACAAATCAACCAGTCACAATACAACCAGTCAACCAGTCTAAATACAACCAGTCAACCAGTCAAAATACAACCAGTCAACCAGTCACAATACAACCAGTCACAATACAACCAGTCACAATGCAACCAGTCACAATGCAACCAGTCACAATACAACCAGTCACAATACAACCAGTCAACCAGTCACAATACAACCAGTCACAATACAACCAGTCAACCAGTCACAATACAACCAGTCACAATACAACCAGTCACAATGCAACCAGTCATAATACAACCAGTCAACCAGTCACAATACAACCAATCAACCAGTCACAATACAACCAATCAACCAGTCACAATACAACCAATCAACCAGTCACAATACAACCAGTCACAATACAACCAATCAACCAGTCACAATACAACCAATCAACCAGTCACAATACAACCAGTCACAATACAACCAGTCAACCAGTCACAATACAACCAGTCAACCAGTCACAATACAACCAGTCACAATACAACCAGTCAACCAGTCACAATACAACCAGTCAACCAGTCACAATGCAACCAGTCCCAATACAACCAGGTACAGTAGCTGCTGTATAGGTCTGTGCATTGGAGAGTTAATTTTTTTAGTGACAGGCTGGTGGTCTTTTGAGGACACATTGGTGAGAGAAATGAATTCTAGCTCCTGTCACTCAAGCAGAACCCGAGGTGGCTGTAAATAGAACAACTGTGATTGGTGTTGGGAGGAATGTGGGTGGTTTGGCATGTCTCATTCCATTTCCTCAACATGCTGTCCAATCAGAAACATTCCATCAGTGAGGGCTGTCAGAATGTTCTCTGCTAATATGGAACTTTCAGGAACACGGTTTGCCATATACAGTATAAGGACTGGAACGTGTTGTGATTGGTTGGATTGGCGCTCTCCCCCATTGGACTAAAACGTTGTCAATCCCCTTTCACACTACTGAGCAGCCACGTGCTCTATAAACTGTCAATGACAAATAAACAAGACAAATTATGTAATCACGTGTCTCCATCTCAGTTGAGAGCTGTTCTGAGCATCACATCTTGAACCATTACTGGAAAGAACTGGGAGATGGACAGGAGGAGATACCCACCGAGAAATATCACCATCACCCATGGAGAGGGAGGGAGGGAGACGGACACTGTGACATGTCTGAGGTTGTTTTTAATGACAGTGGAGACAGCGATATGAATCGTAAATGTGTGGGTATGAATTCACTTTGGCTAGTTAGAGGCCTCGTCATCATTACCTAAATGCCTGTCTGCCAATATCGGAAGGATCGAACCAACATGCAGCGTGGTAAGTGTCCATGTTCATATTTATTATAACTCAGAACACTAAAACCAAAATAACAAAAATAGACCAACACGAAATAGTTCTGTCTGGTTCAGACACAGAGACAGAAAACAACTACCCACCATTCAAGGGCGAAACCAGGCTGCCTAAGTATGGTTCTCAATCAGAGACAACGATTGACAGCTGCCTCTGATTGGGAACCATACCAGGCCAAACACATAGAAACACATAGAACAAAACATAGAATGCCCACCCCAACTCACGCCCTGACCAACCTAAAATAGAGACATAAAAAAAGGAACTAAGGTCAGGATGTGACAAGAGCGTATAACTGGGCTAAGTTAATATAAAGGATGTCAGTGAGAATAAGGGAAGAAGAAGACCAGGAGGGAAAGTGAGAGTGTTGAGATATATATAGAGACAAAACAGAAGGGAGGCAGAGATGTGTGGGAGCAGGACATAGAAATAGAATGTGAGACATAGAGTGAAAAAACTGTCTCCAATGGCTGTACTCTCTCCTTATCTAACAGCAAGTGTCTGAACTACTCTGGCAGTGGATGTCTGTAGTGTAGTGAAGTGTAGTGGAGTGTAGTGGAGTCTGCTACAGTACTGTAGATTCCATTGTCAAAGCTGAAAATCAGGACTACCTTCCCCCTCTTCCACACTGACGTGGCGCAGTTTCTCTGGACTCCCCTGCAAAGTCAGAGTTCCCCCGCTCCATGTCTCTACCCTGTCTCACCCTCCCTTTCTCCATGTCTCTACCCTGTCTCACCCTCCCTTTCTCCATGTCTCTACCCTGTCTCACCCTCCCTTTCTCCATGTCTCTACCCTGTCTCACCCTCCCTGTCTCCATGTCTCTACCCTGTCTCACTCTCCCTTTCTCCATGTCTCTATCCTGTCTCACCCTCCCTTTCTCCATGTCTCTACCCTGTCTCACCCTCCCTTTCTCCATGACTCTACCCTGTCTCACCCTCCCTTTCTCCATGTCTCTACCCTGTCTCACCCTCCCTTTCTCCATGTCTCTACCCTGTCTCACCCTCCCTTTCTCCATGTCTCTACCCTGTCTCACCCTCCCTTTCTCCATGTCTCTACCCTGTCTCCATGTCTCTATCCTGTCTCCATGTCTCTACCCTGTCTCACCCTCCCTTTCTCCATGTCTCTACCCTGTCTCCATGTCTCTACCCTGTCTCACCCTCCCTTTATCCATGTCTCTATCCTGTCTCACCCTCCCTGTCTCCATGTCTCTACCCTGTCTCACTCTCCCTTTCTCCATGTCTCTATCCTGTCTCACCCTCCCTTTCTCCATGTCTCTACCCTGTCTCACCCTCCCTTTCTCCATGACTCTACCCTGTCTCACCCTCCCTTTCTCCATGTCTCTACCCTGTCTCACCCTCCCTTTCTCCATGTCTCTACCCTGTCTCACCCTCCCTTTCTCCATGTCTCTACCCTGTCTCACCCTCCCTTTCTCCATGTCTCTACCCTGTCTCACCCTCCCTTTCTCCATGTCTCTACCCTGTCTCACCCTCCCTTTCTCCATGTCTCTACCCTGTCTCCATGTCTCTACCCTGTCTCACCCTCCCTTTCTCCATGTCTCTACCCTGTCTCACCCTCCCTTTCTCCATGTCTCTACCCTGTCTCACCCTCCCTTTCTCCATGTCTCTACCCTGTCTCACCCTCCCTTTCTCCATGTCTCTACCCTGTCTCACCCTCCCTTTCTCCATGTCTCTACCCTGTCTCACCCTCCCTTTCTCCATGTCTCTACCCTGTCTTAACCCAACCCCTCTGAATCAGAGAGATGTGGGGGGGGGTTGCCTTAAGCGTCGTCCACATCATCAGTGCCCGGGGAGCAGTTGTCGTGGGTTAACTGCCTTGCTCAACGGCAGAACGGCAGATTCTAACCAACAACCTTTCGGTTACTTCCCCAACGCTCTTAACCGCTAGGCTACCTGCCACCACTGGAAAGGACAGAGGAAAGGAGCAATGAGGGGGACAGGGAACTATAGGAGCTAGATCAACAGGCCAGGGTAGCTTCATGACGCAAACTAAAGCCCTCTACAAGAGATGAATGTATCAAGAAAAACAGTGGCCTTGGAATGACATAAATTATAGGTCTATACAATATGTTCATCGTATATGCTTCTACTTGAGTCTGTGAATGAATCTTTGCAGTGGTAGCCCTGAGGATTTCCTGTAATGGAATAAGAAGTGGTAGAAACAGGGAGAAGTGTTCACGCACGCACACACACACACACACACACACACCTGTCTTCCCTTTAAAGGGTAAAGGTTTCGCCTCGCGTTTCTTAATTAACCTGGATCAAGGCCAACTCTGGCACCCTTCTCTTTGAAATTAAGTGCTCAACGACAAACACACACAGGGGCATGCACGCACGCACTCAGACACACAGGCACACACACACACACACACACACACACACACACACACACAGAGTAGCATAACCTTTTGTCTGTAATTGCTGTCCCTGTCTGTTATCCAACTGTGTTTCACATGAACCCGAGGAGAGATGGCGCAGAGCACCTAATGACTCTGTTAGTAAAACAACAAATGACTGTTTTATTTCATTCGTTTGTCACAGTCTTTAAATTCCTGTTAAATGTCGCGACAGAGTTCCAGTTCTGTCTGGTCTGTCAAAGATCCAGGAAGGAAAGGATACGATCAACATACACCTGAATATCAATGTTTCTTAATAAGCAACTTAGCCCTATACTGATCTTAGGTTTGTCTTCAGTTCATTTAGAAATAAAATGTGTAGGTAAAGGTCACTGCTACTAGTTTATTTGTGACCTCTGAGGGTTTTAATAATGGAATGGTGATCCTTGAAACAGTTAGTGCAGTGGTTCCCAAACTTGTTATAGTCCCGTACCCCTTCAAACATTCAACCTCCCTCTGCGTACCCCCTCTAGCACCAGGGTCAGCGCACTCTCAAATTATGTTTTTTTGCCATCATGGTAAGCCTGCCACACAAAACACGATGCATTTATTAAACATAAGGAGGAGTGAGAAGTGACAAAGAGCCCTTATAGGACCAGGGCACAAATAATTATATAATAATAATCAATAATTTTGCTCTTTATTTAACCATCTTACATATAAAACCTTATTTGTTCATCACAAATAGTGAATAACTCACTACAGGTTAATGAGAAGGGTGTGCTGGACAGGATGCACATAACTCTGCAATGTTTGTTTGTATTGGAGAGAGTCTCAGTCTTAAATAATTTCCCACACACAGTCTGTGCCTGTACTTAGTTTTCATGCTAGTGAGGGCCGGGAATCCACTCTCACATAGGTACATGGTTGCAAAGGGCATCAGTGTCTTAACAGAGCGATTTTCCAAGGCAAGAAACTGAGCGCAGCCCAATCCAGAAATCTGACAGTGGCTTCTGTTTAAATACAATTTTCACAGAACAGCTAATTGCAATTTCGATGAGGCTCTCTTGTTCAGATATCGGTCAGTGGACTGGAGGCAGGGCATGAAAGAGATAACGAATCCAGTTGTTTGTGTCATCCTTTTCGGGAAAGTACCTACGTAATTGCGCACCCAGCTCACTCAGGTGCTTCGCTATGTCACCTTTGACATTGTCCGTAAGCTTGAGTTCATTTTCACACAAAAACTCATACAATAATGGAAAGACCTGTGTGTTGTCCTTGTTAATGCAGACAGAAAAGAGCTCCAACTTCTTAATCAAAGCCTCAATTTTGTCCCGCACTTTGAATATAGTTGTGGCGCGTCCCTGTAATCCTAGATTCAGATCATTCAGGTGAGAAAAACATCCCCCAGATAGGCCAGTAGTGTGAGAAACTCGTCATTATGCAAGCGGTCAGACAAGTGAAAATGATGGTCAGTAAAGAAAACTTTAAGCTCGTCTCTCAATTAAAACAATTTGTCAATACCTTGCCCCTTGATAACCAACACACGTATGTTGTAAAATTGTTACATGCCCATATCATTGCATAATGCAGAAAATACACGAGAGTTCAAGGGCTTTGCTTTAACAAAGTTAACCATTTTCACTGTAGTGTCCAAAACGTCTTTCAAGCTGTCAGGCATTCCCTTGGCAGCAAGAGCCTCTCGGTGGATGCTGCAGGGTACCCAAGTAGCGTCGGAAGCAACTGCTTGCATGCGCGTTACCATTCCACTATGTCTCCCTGTCATGGTTTTTGCACCATCAGTACAGATACCAACACATCTTGACCTCCAAAGTCCATTTGATGTCACAAAGCTGTCCAGTACTCCTGTTGTCCTGGTTTCCAGTGGTTTGCAGAAAACCCCCCATAAACGTGACGGACATATACCAGGAGGTGGGCCAGGCCCGTCTTGTCTGTTGACTCATCCAGCTGTAATGCATATAATTCACGGGCTTGTATGTGAAGCAGCATTGTCCCAGCCATACCCGCGGAAGCAGGAAGAATGAAGTCCTCCACAATAGCATGGGGCTTGCCTGTCCTAGCCACTCGGTAGCTCACCATATAAGACGCTTCTATCCCATTCTTATTAATGCTATCTGTTGCTTTTATACATGTCTCACTACTCGAAAGTCATCTTTATACTCGCTCAAAAAACTCCCGTGGCTTGTTTTTCAAATTGTCGTTTTGTTTCTAAATATCTGAGCAAGAGTGAAGGTTTACCGTGAGAGAGTAACGTTAATGTGATTGGATGTTAATTATTTGACTAGGCTACCTGTATTTGACATTGTTTTGTTATATCGCTGAACACTAGATGGTTCAATTTAATTTTTGGCAGCGAAACAAGGCTACCCAGGCGAGAGAAAAAAACTTGAATGTATAGCCCCATTAGAAAATATAAATGTACTGTTTGAAAATGTGAAAAAAAAGGCTGTGCTGCTCAATGAGAGAATATCGTCAGAGAGAGAGAGAGAGAACTCAATGCATCCCGCACAGGTATGGCCCGTCACAAATCTGTAGCTGTGAATCAGCCTTGAGTTACCACAGCACTCTTTATATTTCTCTATTCAGTTGTTCCACAGCAGTACCCCCATTTATCTTAACAGGGCACAGCGGTTGACCTGACTAATATGCTTTAGGGCACACACAGCCTGGCACTGTAAGTCAGTGAGATAGATACACCTACGCCTAAGGATGAGTTATAACGCAGTGAGTTGGGCCATGACTGCAGTCTTATTTCACCTGCCTTCTCTTTGTTCAATTGGGAGCGAGTCTTGGGTCCCACAAAGGCATAAAGTATCTGCCAGGGAATGAGAGGGAAAAGCAAAGAATAAAACCTATTTCCACTCTGTTATTCCGCTGAGATAACACCCAGCACCTTTACATCAGATCAGATTATTATTTCATATTGTTTTATACAATCGCTAGGACCCATTTCTCAATACTTAGGTCACTTTTTCCAAACTCTTCACACAGTTCTCCTAACTAACTTTCAGCTTGGCACGGCAGTTCCTTTCACATCCAAAATGCACTAAAACTACCAAATCACTTCATACACGTCTCAAATCAACTCATTCTTCCAGAACACTAGCAAAGGTTGTCACCCAACAAGCACACTTTGTCACTCATAAAACAATGACCTAAACAACACTAACAACAGGTAGCGTTACACAATGCTTTCTTTTGTCAAATTTCTTTACAAAACAAGAATAACACCTCTCTACGGTTTAGAATTCACTGCAGTTTATGTTACAGGAATGAATCAGACAAGATGCAATATGCTTCAATATGTTTTATGTCATTTTTTGGCATTGAGGGTTCCAAAATACAAGACTTTGTATATACACCATCTACCGATACAGATACAGTAGCAATGCTAGTCAACCCTGGACATCCAATGTGGCTCTTTTCCCAATCACATTCCTTCCTCGCCGCCGTGTTTCGGATAAGTTGAAACCAGCCTCATCCACAAAGATGAATACCTGGCTGTTTGCCTGGCTTCAATCTCCATGACTCTCAAAATAAATCCACAAGGCAACATAAGAGTTAGGTATAACGTAAACTACCGTAATAGCCTAAAACACGCCATTGTGTGCTTCTGCCCTGTTTGGTTTTGTTCAAAACCAGTTCTGTATTTTATAGTCATCTTACCTGGACACATTGGCTCCTGAGTTGCTTGACTCGTTCAGAGCTCCTCTCAAAGGGGACAGCGTACAACTGCTTCATCCTGACTTGATGTTGTTTCAGGACTGTATAAATAGTTGTTGTGCTTACATTGTCTGCCAACACTCTGTCCCGAATCTCTGTGAGTTTTATGCCATTGTTTCTGATGACCATATCAACAATTGCAGTTTCCTACACAGCAGTGAAAATCCTACCTCTCCTGCCTGTAGGAGGTAACCGTTGGGTCCTAAGCAGAAATACAAAAACAATTACACAGAAGTGGGTTTGGAGGCTTTGCTCAATTTACTTCTGTAATGTGCAGTTCAGTCAGAATCCCTTGCAGAATGCACATCTTATCTGTTGTTTTGCCGGAAATGTTGAGCGTTGCAGATTTGGCTGCACTCTCAGACCAGCCTCTTGATAGACCATGATTTATTACATGATCAATTATAGTAGCCCTAATCACATCTGAGACTACAGCTCTTGATCTTCCTCTCAGTCTTCTACGTACTCCTCTCCCTCTCCCAGCCACTCTTCTTCCTCTGTCAGCCACTTCTCTATCTCTGGCTGGGTCCATGTTTACATTACAGTACAGCATTATTGCTAAGATGTCCCCTTTTGTATAGATGGTAATGAAATTGAAAGACTAACACCTGGGTAGGTGTTCAGCTACAATGGGAATCAGCTGTGGTTGGTCTAATTGTTTTGATAGTATTTCACTTTTTAGATTTGGAATTGATTTCACTACGGTATTACTGTAGAAATGTAGCAAATGGCTGTCTTATTCAATGTTGTGTTATGTTAGGTTTTGAACTTAAGTTCAACAGTTTTGAAAAGATAATGTAAACGTGCAAATTGGCCTGTAGGTACATAGAGTTTTGGTGGTGGTTGTGTTTGAGTGAGAAAAGAATTCATGAAATTTGAAAGAAGTCGTCATTGAATGCATTTTGTGCCAAAGCAGTGAAAAATGATCCACAGTTTAGCCCACATAGACTGCTGTTGTGTTCACTGCGTGAAGAGTTTTGAAAAATTGACCTAAGTATTGAGAAATGGGTCCTAGCAATCCAGGTTAATTAAGATATATACTATATACAGTGCCTTGCGAAAGTATTCGGCCCCCTTGAACTTTGCGACCTTTTGCCACATTTCAGGCTTCAAACATAAAGATATAAAACTGTATTTTTTTGTGAAGAATCAACAACAAGTGGGAAACAATCATGAAGTGGAACGACATTTATTAGATATTTCAAACTTTTTTAACAAATCAAAAACTGAAAAATTGGGTGTGCAAAATTATTCAGCCCCCTTAAGTTAATACTTTGTAGCGCCACCTTTTGCTGCGATTACAGCTGTAAGTCGCTTGGGGTATGTCTCTATCAGTTTTGCACATCGAGAGACTGAAATTTTTTCCCATTCCTCCTTGCAAAACAGCTCGAGCTCAGTGAGGTTGGATGGAGAGCATTTGTGAACAGCAGTTTTCAGTTCTTTCCACAGATTCTCGATTGGATTCAGGTCTGGACTTTGACTTGGCCATTCTAACACCTGGATATGTTTATTTTTGAACCATTCCATTGTAGATTTTGCTTTATGTTTTGGATCATTGTCTTGTTGGAAGACAAATCTCCGTCCCAGTCTCAGGTCTTTTGCAGACTCCATCAGGTTTTCTTCCAGAATGGTCCTGTATTTGGATCCATCCATCTTCCCATCAATTTTAACCATCTTCCCTGTCCCTGCTGAAGAAAAGCAGGCCCAAACCATGATGCTGCCACCACCATGTTTGACAGTGGGGATGGTGTGTTCAGCTGTGTTGCTTTTACGCCAAACATAACGTTTTGCATTGTTGCCAAAAAGTTCAATTTTGGTTTCATCTGACCAGAGCACCTTCTTCCACATGTTTGGTGTGTCTCCCAGGTGGCTTGTGGCAAACTTTAAACGACACTTTTTATGGATATCTTTAAGAAATGGCTTTCTTGTTGCCACTCTTCCATAAAGGCCAGATTTGTGCAATATACGACTGATTGTTGTCCTATGGACAGAGTCTCCCACCTCAGCTGTAGATCTCTGCAGTTCATCCAGAGTGATCATGGGCCTCTTGGCTGCATCTCTGATCAGTCTTCTCCTTGTATGAGCTGAAAGTTTAGAGGGACGGCCAGGTCTTGGTAGATTTGCAGTGGTCTGATACTCCTTCCATTTCAATATTATCGCTTGCACAGTGCTCCTTGGGATGTTTAAAGCTTGGGAAATCTTTTTGTATCCAAATCCGGCTTTAAACTTCTTCACAACAGTATCTCGGACCTGCCTGGTGTGTTCCTTGTTCTTCATGATGCTCTCTGCGCTTTTAACGGACCTCTGAGACTATCACAGTGCAGGTGCATTTATACGGAGACTTGATTACACACAGGTGGATTGTATTTATCATCATTAGTCATTTAGGTCAACATTGGATCATTCAGAGATCCTCACTGAACTTCTGGGGAGAGTTTGCTGCACTGAAAGTAAAGGGGCTGAATAATTTTGCACGCCCAATTTTGCAGTTTTTGATTTGTTAAAGAAGTTTGAAATATCCAATAAATGTCGTTCCACTTCATGATTGTGTCCCACTTGTTGTTGATTCTTCACAAAAAAATACAGTTTTATATCTTTATGTTTGAAGCCTGAAATGTGACAAAAGGTCGCGAAGTTCAAGGGGGCCGAATACTTTCGCAAGGCACTGTATATACTCAATTAAATTACATTTGAGTCGAGCCATTTGCCTCGTATCATTGACTGCTTTTCTCCATATCCTTCCACCAAGTGTTAGTTATATGAGAGGAACCTCGTCTCCTCACTCCTGAGGAGCGTATCACTACTCCTGATGGAACTATCTGGAAAGGGAAGGATGTGATGAGAAGAAATGTGCCACAGGTGCAATAATAACAAGACAAACAGAGTGGAGACTCAATGGGGAGGGCAAAACATAGGGATAAAGAGATGAGCAGAAGATGGAGAAAACAGAGGGATAAAGAGATTGAGAGAAGATGGAGAAAACAGAGGGATAACGAGATGAGTAGAAGATGGAGAAAACAGAGGGATAAAGAGATGAGCAGAAGATGGAGAAAACAGAGGGATAAAGAGATGAGTAGAAGATGGAGAAAACAGAGGGATAAAGAGATTAAGAGAAGATGGGGAGGTAGCAAGAGAGAGTGGGTAGGGGGATAATGAGATAGGGAGGGAGAAAGGGAGAGAGAGAGGGAGAAAGAGAAAGAGAGAGAGAGAAAGAAAGCAATAGACACACATGAACAAATGAACGTACCAATAAACACACAAATACATGAAGGAATGCATGTCCACACACACATAAACAACCACACACACACACATCCAAACCTCTGAAAACATACAGTGCCTTCGGAAAGTATTCAGACCCCTTCCCCTTTTCCACATTTTGTAATGACAAAGCAAAAATAGTTTTTTAGAAATGTTTGCAAATGTATTAAAAATAAAAAACACAAATACCTTATTTACATAAGTATTCAGACCCTTTGCTATGAGACTCGAAATTGAGCTCAGGTGCATCCTGTTTTCCATTGATCATCATTGATAAGTTTCTACAACTTGATTGGAGTCCACCTGTGGTAAATTCAATTGATTGAACATGATTTGGAAAGGCACACACCTGTCTATATAAGGTCCCACAGTTGACAGTGCATGTCAGAGCAAAAACCAAGCCATGAGGGTCGAAGGAATTGTTGGTAGAGCACAGAGACAGGATTGTGTCGAGGCACAGTTCTGGGGAGGGTTGCCAAAACCGTTGAAGGTCCCCAAGAACACAGAGGCCTCCATCATTCTTAAACGGAAGAAGTTTGAAGCCACTAAGACTCTTCCTTGAGCTGCCGCTGCGCAATCGCGGGAGAATGGCATTGGGCAGGGAGGTGACCAAGAACCCGATGGTCACTCTGACAGAGTTCTGGAGTTCCTCTGTGGAGATGGGAGAACCTTCCAGAAGGACATCCATCTCTGCAGCACTCCAACAATCAGGCCTTTACGGTAGAGTGGCCAGACGGAAGCCAATCCTCAGTAAAAGGCACATGACAGCCCACTTGGAGTTTGCCAAAATGCACCTAAAGACTCTCAGACCATGAGAAACAAGATTCTCTTGTCTGACGAAATCAAGATTGAACTATTTTGCCTGAATGCCAAGTGTCACATCTGGAGGAAACCTGACATCATTCCTACGGTGAAGCATGGTGGTGGCAGCATCTGTGGGGATGTTTTTCAGAAGCAGGGACTGGGAGACTAGTCAGGATCGAGGCAAAGATGAACGGAGCAATGTACAGAGAGATCGTTGATGAAAACCTGCTCCAGAGCACTCAGGACCTCAGACTGGGACAAAGGTTCACCTTCCAACAGGACAACGACCTCTAAGCGCACAGCCTTGCGTGGCCCAGCCAGAGCCTGGACTTGAACCCGATCAATGGGAGAAACTGCTTAAATACATATGTACCAAGCTTGTAGAATCATACCTAAGAAGACTCAAGGCTGTAATTGCTGCCAAAGGTGTGTCAACAGAGCACTGAGTAAAGAGTCTGAATACTTATGTAAATGTAATATTTCAGTTGTATATTTTTAAGAAATTAGCAAACATTTCGAAAAACCTGTGTTTGCTTTGTCATTATGGGGTATTGTGTGTAGATTGAGGGAATAAAAAAAATCAATTTTAGAATAAGGCTTTAATGTAACAAAATGTTGAAAAAGTAGAGTGTGATTTTCCGAATACACTATAGCTTGGTAAGAGCTTCATAAGTGCTTCATAAGAGCTTTGCGAAACCATATAATCACAACCAAATCGTGTTGACCTTCAAGGACACAAACAGGTCTTAGCACTCTTGCCGTCCTCAGCATTTGAATCAGTACCTCCCATTTGCTGCTGCCAAAACACTAAAGTGCAAAACACCTGACGTCACCTGAACCAGAGAGCCTCATTCGATCCGGAGCAGCACCCTTGGAATGGGTCCCAAGGCATTACTAATGGATCGATCGCCTCATCCATAATTAACCCTTGGCTGACTGTTCTCTGTCAGCAACATTCAGGAGGAAGGCAAAGTGTTCATTAAGGTCAGTGTAAGCACTTTCTTCTATAGCACTCTAGAGTAGCTTTATGGATGACATTCTCTGGTAACGTCCCCAGTGGTACACTATTCCCTACATAGTGCACTACTTTTGATTCACCATGTAGTAGTGCACTATATTTTTGGGAATAGTGTACTATGGACGCTGGAGTAGTGCACTATATAGGGACTAGGGTGCTACGGGCCTGGAGTAGTGCACTATATAGGGAATAGGGTGCTACGGGCCCTGGAGTAGTGCACTATATAGGGAATAGAGTGCTACGGGCCCTGGAGTAGTGCACTATATAGGGAATAGGGTGCTACAGGCCCTAGAGTAGGGCACTATATAGGGAATAGGGTGATACGGGCCCTGGAGTAGTGCACTATATAGGGAATAAGGTGCTACGGGCCCTGGAGTAGTGCACTATATAGGGAATAGGGTGCTACGGGCCCTGGAGTAGTGCACTATATAGGGAATAAGGTGCTACGGGCCCTGGAGTAGTGCACTAAATAGGGAATAGGGTGCTACGGGCCCTGGAGTAGTGCACTATATAGGGAATAGGGTGCTACGGGCCCTGTAGTAGTGCACTATATAGGGAATGGGGTGCCATTTACGACTGAGCTTCAGTCAACAGGAGACCACTCAGCACAGAGCCCGGGGTCATAACGCATTGTCCAGTGTGTCCACTATAGAGTGGGGTCGATCACAGTTCATTACATATGATGATGGGGATTTAACTTGGCGTCTATATAAATAGTATGGAGAAACACTTCTCAGTAATAGACTGCTATGATGGTCTCAGTCTTCGAGTAGTCTATGGAGCAGAGAGGTGTTTTGATACCTCCAGACCCACCAGTTCCTCACCACACAGCCTGGCCCCCAAGCAGACAGAGAGTAAACAGAGAGGAGACCCTCCCCATCCCAACCACTCCCTCGCTTTCTTTCTCTCATTCTCTCCATCGCATCTCTATCTGTTCTCTGATATGTGTCTGTTCTTTCTTTCTCTCATTCTCTCCATCGCGTCTCTATCTGTTCTCTGATATGTGTCTGTTCTTTCTTTCTTTTTCTTTCTCCCTCTGTTTTCTTCACCTCTGCATATCGAGACAATAGATAGAGGGATGTGGGATGTTTGTGGAGGGATGAGAGAAGGAGAAAGGAAGAGGAGAGAGGGAGACAGTGAGAGGGAGGGAGACAGTGAGAGGGAGGGAGACAGTGAGAGGGAGACAGTGAGAGAAAGGTGAGATGGAGAAAGGGAGAGAGAGAGAGAGAGAGAGAGAGAGAGAGGGAGAGGAGATAGTGAGAGAGGGTGAGAAGGAGAGAGGGAGAGAAGGGGAGAGGGAGAGAAGGAGAGTGAGAGAGCAGGGTGGGGATACTGCTAGCCCCCCTCACCCCTGTCTGGCCTTGTCTCTCATTTTATTGAACAAGAGATTATTCCAGACAGACAGATGAGGTAACAGACACACGCACGCACACACGCACACACACACACCCTGACATACACACACGCACACACACACACCCTGACATACATGCACACAAACACCCAGACATACACACACACGGATGCTCGCCTCAACCAGTGGAACATAATCATATTGTGTTGTCCTTTAGAATGGAGGCAGTAAGGATACGGAGTTGGAGACTATTGAACATGACGAGCACATACAGACTTAAAACAGAACTTTCTCTCTACTCCTTTTAACTGGTGAAGATGAGCGGTGAACCGGAACACCTGAAGGCACTTAGTTCTGAAGGCCCATCCTCTGTTAAACGCCGCCAATTTGTCTGGGGAGTTATTCCGACGCAAATCAGAGAGGACACTCAAGTGGCCCAGTAATTCTGCGAGGGCGGTCGATGCCTCTTCTCCCATTAGGATCGACCAGCAGCTAGCAATCACAGCATTTGTGAAGTGCAGCGCAAACTCTGTAATATCTCACTTTTCACGGGAGTCGAATATCTCACTTACCACCTTCCTACCACGGGAGTCGAATATCTCACTTTCCACCTTCCAACCTTGGGAGTCAAATATCGCACTTTCCACCTTCCAACCTTGGGAGTCGAATATCTCACTTTCCACCTTCCAACCACGGGAGTCGAATATCTCACTTTCCACCTTCCAGTATAGGACGAGACAACAACATTATTTGGGTATGAGTTAACAGAATATGAACTTTTCAAATTGAGATTTTCCCTGCACAGTTACTTTCACAGTGATGATGCCTCGAGGCTACGTCTGCTAATGTCTTGTTGCACCTGGATGGCTGGTGAGGCTGATCCAATAGGATAGCGTGGGGGGGAAATGAAGTTTTCATCAGGTAGCTAATTAGACCATGTTCATTCATTATTTATGTATTTCTTCAGATCTTAGTTATATCGTTTTATGATGAGATGTTTTTGAAGGGAAATGTTTGTTAGACGTGTAACAGTTATTTGATCATGATTGACAAGCCGATCAGAAAGAGTAGGAGGAAACAGAGTGATAGAGACAGGAAACGAGATCACAGCGTCAGCTTGCTAGCTGCCCTGTTGAAAACAGAGATTCATTTTCTAACCATAATTCTGATCATACAACAAGCATACGAGTGTCACGGAAAAACAGAGGTGAAAATCCCAGAGTATTTGTTTCTTTCCACTGTAACAATACAACGACATCGCAGTACTGGAGACGCCCTTGAACTGCAGGACAGCAGCCAGAACAAGAGATCACACTTTATTCATCAGAAAATGACACCCCCCTTCATCAGCAAACAGATTAACTGTCTCTTTCATCTTGAAAAGGGTGTGTGTGTGTGTGTGTGTGTGCGTGTGCGTGTGCGTGTGTGTGTGTGTGTGTGTGTGTGTGTGAGTGTGTGTGTGTGTGTGTGAGTGTGTGTTACTGGAAAGTACAGTTCTCAGGGCTTTTAGACCAACCAGGGTATTATTTCAAAGACAGGGAATCAATCAGAAAGTGAAGACTTAACAGTAAAAATGAAACGCTGAGATTAGAGAGCTTCAAAGGCATCGACACAGGAGAGCCAACAACTCACCGTACCGTAGTGCTATACAACTGTTATAACTTTAATGATGCCAACTTCTGATCTCTCTCTCTCTCTGTGTGTGTGTGTGTGTGTGTGTGTGTGTGTGTGTGTGTGTGTGTGTGTGTGTGTGTGTGTGTGTGTGTGTGTGTGTGTGTGTGTGTGTGTGTGTGTGTGTGTGTGCGTGTGTGTGTGTGTGTGTGTGTGTGTGTGTGTGTGTGTGTGTGTGTCTCTGTGTGTGTCTCTGTGTGTGTCTCTGTGTGTGTCTCTGTGTGTCTCTGTGTGTGTGTGTGTTTCCGTGGGGCTGAGCACTGTAACACATTATAACTGCAGCATTGTATCAGTCTTAAGCAGACAGCCTCCCTCTGAGTCAATTGCCCTGCGATTAGGAGAGTCAGACAGCACAGATCAACAACCTGATAGACCCATTACTCGGTCACTGGTGCTGCAAAAAGGTACCGCTGGGAGGGAGGGATGGAGAGAGGGAGGGATGGAGAGAGGGAGGGAGGGAGAGATATATAGGGGGAGGGGAGGCAAGGGTGAGGGAGTGTATCAATAATTCAAACATTGATTCCTAATCTCCCAACTGGTATCCAGAGATCCACAGAGAAGGGAAAAACCTGGAACTCAATGTTGTGCATTCAGCTTTAATGTGATTCCATCACCAGCCTTTTCCACTTCTACATCAAATCCATGTCGCTCTTTAAAAAGTGCTACATCTTAGCATCTCATGAAATCGGCTTCACCTAAATCTCCATTGATTTGTATTTTCTCATCCGCTACACAACAAGAAGATTAATATTTAGTACATGGTGAAGTCCATCCTCTAGCCTATGAGTATAAGCCCGAGATATGGCAGAGATGGAGAGAAGAGAGCAAGGGAGAGAGAGAGAGAGAGACTGACCTCAACCCAGTCTCTTAGAGCGTTCACAGTCAGTTCACTGACACCCCTATCAGATCACATCAAAATCACACTCTACTTGAACAGAGCTATGCTCAATCATAAGACATCAAAGCCAAAGGAACTGAATAATATTAAGAAACTTTATAGATGGAAGGAAAGTAGTGTGGAAATCTACAAAACAAACAATTAGGCAACAACAAATTAAATATCTTCTAGACAACTTCATGGACAAAATGTTTCACTGTAATAGTGAAGGTGTAAACTTGGCAGTAGAAAACCTAAACACTATATTTGACCTCTCAGCTTTCCTATAAAATATAAACATTTCAAGCGAGACAACCTAAGAAAATGAACAACAATGACAAATGGTTTGATGAAGAATGCAAAAACCTTAGAAAGAAATTGAGAACCCTATCCAACCAAAAACATAGAGACCCAGAAAACCTGAGCCTTCACTATGGTGAATCACTAAAATAATACAGGAAAAGAAGGAACAGAAATCAGCTCAATTTAAATGAAGAATCCATAGAATATAACCACTTCTGGGAAAATTGGAAAACTCTTAACAAACAACAACACGGAGAATTATCTATCCAAAACGGAGATGGGGTGAATGTTTTATCTATCTAAAATGGAGATGTATGGGTAAACCACTTCTCCGATCTGTTTGTCTCTATAACAAAGAGCAAACAGCAAAAACATATACATGATCAAATACAAATCTTTGAATCAACTATTAAAGACTACCAGAACCCACTGGATTCTCCAATTACATTGAATGAACTACAGGACAAAATACAAACCCTCCAACCCAAAAAGGCCTGTGGGGTTGATGGTATCCTCAATGAAATGATAAAATATACAGATAGCAAATTCCAATTTGCTATACTTAAACTCTTTAACATAATCCTCAGCTCTGGCATCTTCCCCAATATTTGGAACCAAGGACTGATCACCCCAAACCACAAAAGTTGAGACAAATTTGACCCCAATAACTACCGTGGAATATGCATCAACAGCAACCTTGGGAAAATCCTCTGCATTATCATTAACAGCAGACTCGTACATTTCCTCAGTGAAAACAATGTACCGAGCAAATTAAAAATTGTCTTTTTACCAAATTACCATACGACAGACCATGTATTCACCCTGCACACCCTAATTACCAAACAAAAAAAACAAAGCAAAGTCTCCTCATGCCTTGTTGATTTAAAAAAAGCGTTCCACTCAAATTGGCATTAGGGCCTGCTACACAAATTGATGAAAAGTGGTGTTGGCGGAAAAACATACAATATAAAAAAATATGTACACAAACAACAAGTGTGCGGTTAAAAATGGCAAAAAAACACACATTTCTTTCCACAGGGCCGGGGGGTGAGACATTGATGCAGCTTAAGCCCCGCCCTCAGAAAACATCTATATCAACGAATTGGCGAGGGCACTAGAATAGCCTACGAGAATCTGAAGTCAAATGTCTACTGTTTGCTGATGATCTGGTGCTTCTGTCCCCAACCAAGGAGGGCCCTACAGCAGCACCTAGATCTTCTGCACAGATTCTGTCAGACCTGGGCCCTGAGAGTAAATCTCAGTAAGACAAAAATAATGGTGTTCCAAAAAAGATCCAGTCGCCAGGACCACAAATACAAATTCTATCTAGACACCGTTGCCCTAGAGCACACAAAAAAACTATACATACCTCGGCCTAAACATCAGCACCACGGGTAACTTCCACAAAGCTGTGAATTATCTGAGAGACAAGGCAAGAAGGACCTTCTATGCCATCAAAAGGAACATAAAATTCGACATGCTAATTAGGATCTGGCTAAAAATACTTGAATCAGTTATAGAACCCATTGCCCTTCATGGTATGAGGTCTGGGGTCCGCTCACCAACCAAGAATTCACTAAATTGGACAAACACCAAATTGAGACTCAGCATGCTGAATTCTGCAAAAATATCCTCTGTGTACAATGTAAAACACCAAATAATGCTTGCAGAGCAGAATTAGTCCGATACCCACTAATTATCAAAATCCAGAAAAGAGCCGTTAAATTCTACAACCACCTAAAAGAAAACAATTCCCAAACCTTCCATAACAAAGCCATCACCTACAGAGAGATTAACCTGGAGAAGAGCCTCCTAAGCAAGCTGGCCCCTAAGCAAGCTGGCCCCTAAGCAAGCTGGTCGCCAGGATAGCTACACAATTAGACCCAACCATATAATGAGAAAACAAAACCACTGTGACCCAAACTTAAGGAAATCTTTGACTATGTACAGACTAAGTGAACATAGCCTTGCTATTGAGAAAGTCTGCCGAAGGCAGACCAGGCTCTCAAGAGAAGACAGGCTAGGTGCACACTGCCCACAAAATAAGGTGGAAACTGAGCTGCACTTCCTAACATCCTGCCAAATGTATGACCAGATTAGAGACACATATTTCAAACAAATCCAATTTTGATCAACTTCCATATCTACTGGGGGAAATATCAGTGTGCAATCCCTGCAGCAATATTTGTGACCTGTGCCACAAGAAAAGAGCAACCAGTGAAGAACAAACACCATTGTAAATACAACCAACATTGATGTTGATTTATTATCCCTTTTGTACTTTAACTATTTGCACATCACTACAACACTGTATATAGACATAATGACATTTGAAATGTCTTTATTATTTTGGAAACATTTGTGAGTGTAATGTTTATTGTCCTTTATTTATTTCACTTTATTTCATTTGTTTATTATCCATTTCACTTGCTCAGGCAGTGTAAGAGAGAGAGATGCTATTTTAGAGATTATATTATTATTATTATTTTATTATATTATTATTATATTATTAGTATATTTTATTATTATTTTATCATATTCGTATTATATTATATGTATTATTATATTATTATTTATATTATTATCATGATTTTAAAAGAGGAACACTTGGAAGCAGGTTCTTATGGAAGCAAAATAATATCTAGATGATCTCAGTCAAACACACACACTTGCACTTACTCTACACACACACAAAGACCAGGGACCCACCCTTGTCAGTTTGTGACAGTAGCCTCCACCCTAACAAAGGTGTGCACAACAACAAAAACACACTAGAGAGAAAGAGAGCGAGAGCGAGAGAGAGAGAGAGAGGGAGAGAGAGAAAATGAAGAGAAAACCATTACCAGCACTTCTCAAACAGCTTTTATTCTGTAAAGATCAGCCACACACCCATCATCACAAATCAAGCCCACCAATGATGCTTTTCCAATATCCAAAACAACTAAGCCCCAACACACACACATACACACACACACACACACACACACACACACACACACACACACACACACACACACACACACACACTCCTAACTGTACTTGCAGCCTCCTCAGAGCGGTGAGCGCTCCACACCAGCATCCAAGTAGTGCTGAGCTTCCACCATCCAACTGCCCCAGCCACCAGGGACAGGAGCTGCAACAGTAGCTGCTGCCCTCAAACAGAGGTCCAGAGCCAGCTTCACAGACCTCAACCTCCCCCTGGACCCTTCAGCCTCTGGAGCTCCAGGGCTAATCCACCACTAATACGAACAGGCTAACCAGGTCAGAGGTGTGTCAGCCAGCCCATGTTGTCCATCTTAATTTTTACCTTTTTGGGTCTCTTCCGCCTCTGGCCAAGCCCGTTGAGCCTATCCCCAGCCTCCATCCGGTAGTGGGACTGAGAGTCCTCGCTCATCCTCTACCACCAATCCAACCACACTCACTCACTTTCTTTTCCTCTTTTTCTTTCTGTCTCTTTTTTCCTCCAGTGAAAACCACTGAAGTGGCACTCTTCAGCTCTTCTCAACCAGCAGAGCTCTCTCTACCCAACCTCCCTCGGTTTTCTGTAGCGACCAGCCAGGGACGGGGGCGTGGTAGAGCGAGAGAGAGGAAGGGGGGCAGGAGAGTGAGGAGCAGGGTGGGAGGGAGGGGGAAAAACCACAATGGTGTTGCCATGGCAGCAGCTGCCACCAATGTTTATCTGAAGAGTGTGTGCTGGCAAACCAGATTTCTCCCAGTTCTCCCAGTAAAGTGTACCAGCGCTCAATTGGTTTCTGGATTATTTTTCAAATCGAGGTGGGGACCTATGTGGTGAAACTAGTGGAGAACAACATTAAGTAGGATCAACAAAGCCATATAAATGGCTTTATTTAACTGCTTTTATCAAGCAACAATGCTTTTAAAATGACTCATAAAACAGAGCCACTATAACAACCAACTTTCAGCATTACAACCTTATCCTTCTCCCTTTTCAAAATAAAACCCAGTTGTCCATTGCTGTCTTTGTTTTCAAAGTACTGTATACTCTTAGAAAAAAGGGTTCCAAAAGGGTTCTATCGAACCTTCGCCATAGGAGAACACTTTTTGGTTCTAGGTGGAACTCTTTTAGTTTGCTGTGGAAAGGGTTTCTACGGGGAACCAAAAAGGGTTCTTCAAAAGGTTTTCTTACGGAGACAGCCGAATAACCTTTTTTGGTTCTAGAGAGCATCTATTCTGTATCTTAAATCTGTGTGTGCCCCAACCCCTCCCTAAATACAATCTAGGCTTTATTGGTGCCTTTGAAAACACAGATTCTCTATGTCTTAATGATAGCCTTGGGTTATGACCAGGAGGCACCACTGTTGAAACAGCATCACATTAACATAGATGAGAGCCCCCTCCTTCTCTCTTCTCTACTTCATCCCTCCCTCACACATTGATGATATGGAGATCAAGAGAGATCTATGACAAAATGAGACAGAAGAGAAAAATATGAGTAAGATACAGAGAAGAAGAGATGAAGGGAGAGCTCTTTATCTCCTCTCTCTCTCTCACCAACTCATCTCCCCTCTCATTGTCTCTCTTTCCTTTCCCTCACACTCTCTCCCTCCGCTCTCTCTTACACCCTCCACCCCTACACCCCCTCTCCTATATTTCTGTTCATCACTTCCAAATCCCATCGTTCAAGCGTGTGATTCCAGCCTATTCCTGGTTCAGTCTGGTAACTACGCTCCAGAAACCCTCTCTCCCCCTCCTCTCCTCCTCCTCCTCTCTCCTCCTCCCTCCCAATGCATCACCACCAGTGACAGCTCCCAGAGAGGGCCATGTGAGGTGACCACGCTGGGGACAGATGTTAGCCATAACTAATAACTCGCCCCCCCTTTGCTGATGAATAAAACTGTGCCGTATGGCAGGTTATAAACCTATGAAGGGATTAGAGAGCCTTCAGAAAGTATTCACATCTACATGTTGTTTTTACAGCCTGAATTAGAAATGGATTACATTGAGATGTTTTGTCTCTGGCCTACACACAATACACCATCATGTCAAAGTGGAAATATGTTTATAGACATTTTTACCAATTTTTTGTTTACAAAAAAAATTGTTATGGCAAGCCTATATAAGTTCAGGAGTAAACTTAACAAGTCACATAAGTTGCAAAAATAGTCTTTAACATGATTTTTTTAATGACTACCTCATCTCTGTACCCCTCACATACAATTATCTGTAAGGTCCATCAGCTTCAACCACAAAGACCAGGGAGGTTTCCAATGCCTCGCAAAGAAGGGCACCTATTGGTGAAATGGGTAAAAAAAAGCAGACATTGAATATCCCTTTGAGCATGGTGCAGTTATCAATTACACTTTGGATAGTGTTTCAATACACCCATACGAAGATACAAGCATCCTTCCTAACTCAGTTGCCGGAGAGGAAGGAAACCGTTTATGGATTTCACCATGAGGTTAATAGTGACTGTAAAACAGTTACAGAGTTTAATGGCTGTGATAGGAGATAACTGAGGATGGATCAACAACATTGTAGTTACTCCACAATACTAACCTAAATGACAGAGTGAAAAGATGGAAGCCTGTATAGAATACAAAATATGTAAAAACATGCATCCTGTTTTTAATAAGGTACTAAAGTAAAACTGCAAAAAATATGGCAAAAAAAAGTAACTTTATGTCCTGAATACAAAGTGTTTGGGGCAAATCCAACACAACACATCACTGAATACCACTCATACCCATAACATGATGCAGCATGGTGGTGGCTGCATCATGTTATGGGTATACTTGTCATCGGCAAGGACTAGGGAGTTTTTAGGATAAAAAGAAACGAAATAGAGCTAAGCACAGGCAACATCCTAGAGGAAAACCTGCTTTCCAACACACACTGAGAGAGAAATTCATCATTCAGCAGGACAATAACCTAAAACACAAGGTCAAATATACACTGGAGTTGCTTACCAAGAATACATTAAATGTTCCTGAGTGGCCTAGTCACAGTTTTGACTTAAATAAGCTTGAAAATCTATATGTATGCCCGCTATACAGTAAAATAAAGCTTATAAACCTATAAAGGGATATGTATGTCAGCTATACAGTACAATGAAGGCACATGACTCTGTAGGTGACTGGGTCCCATGCACTCTACATTAGCTTAATGCTAACACCAATTAAAGAGAGGGTCACAAGTGTGCAAATACATTATATGGTGCACAGATTAACCAACCCAACCCTCTTTTGTGCCAACGTGTGCATGCCTGGCACACACACACACACACACACACACACACTAATACATGTGTGTGTGTCTTGTCCAATAAACACTCCTGCGTAATCTAAGATTGTGTGTCTATAGAGAAGTGGTTGACATTGACTGTGTGTGCCCAGCTTGTGTGCATGCATCATGCATTCATGTGTGTCTATTGCCTTGTTTCTCTGCTTCCATTACCAGCTCTTTTGGCACAGCATGCCCGCCATGCCAGAGGGCACACCTGTGTGGGTTGGCATTGCCCACTGAGAGGAGTGAGGGATGGGGTAGAGCCAGATGAAGAAGGAGGCCAGGTTCTGATCCCCTCCTCCCTACTTTCTCTGACCAGTGCCAGACATACCAAAGGGTTGGAAACATGAATCAGTAATCATACTGCATCAGAGAAATGGAAACATCAATCAGTAATCATACTGTATCAGAGACATGGAAACATCAATCAGTAATCATACTGCATCAGAGACATGGAAACATCAATCAGTAATCATACTGTATCAGAGACATGGAAACATCAATCAGTAATCATACTGCATCAGAGACATGGAAACATCAATCAGTAATCATACTGTATCAGAGACATGGAAACATCAATCAGTAATCATACTGCATCAGAGACATGGAAACATCAATCAGTAATCATATTGCATCAGAGAAATGGAAACATCAATCAGTAATCATACTGTATCAGAGACATGGAAACATCAATCAGTAATCATACTGCATCAGAGAAATGGAAACATCAATCAGTAATCATACTGTATCAGAGACATGGAAACATCAATCAGTAATCATACTGTATCAGAGACATGGAAACATCAATCAGTAATCATACTGTATCAGAGAAATGGAAACATCAATCAGTAATCATACTGCATCAGAGAAATGGAAACATCAATCAGTAATCATACTGTATCAGAGACATGGAAACATCAATCAGTAATCATACTGCATCAGAGAAATGGAAACATCAATCAGTAATCATACTGTATCAGAGACATGGAAACATCAATCAGTAATCATACTGTATCAGAGAGGTGGAAACATCAATCAGTAATCATACTGTATCAGAGAAATGGAAACATCAATCAGTAATCATACTGTATCAGAGAAATGGAAACATCAATCAGTAATCATACTGCATCAGAGAAATGGAAACATCAATCAGTAATCATACTGTATCAGAGAGGTGGAAACATCAATCAGTAATCATACTGTATCAGAGAAATGGAAACATCGATCAGTAATCATACTGTATCAGAGACATGGAAACATCAATCAGTAATCATACTGTATCAGAGACATGGAAACATCAATCAGTAATCATACTGCATCAGAGAGGAGGAAACATCAATCAGTAATCATACTGTATCAGAGAGGTGGAAACATCAATCAGTAATCATACTGCATCAGAGAGGTGGAAACATCAATCAGTAATCATACTGCATCAGAGAGGTGGAAACATCAATCAGTAATCATACTGCATCAGAGAGATGGAAACATCAATCAGTAATCATACTGTATCAGAGACATGGAAACATCAATCAGTAATCATACTGTATCAGAGAGGTGGAAACATCAATCAATAATCATACTGCATCAGAGAAATGGAAACATCAATCAATAATCATACTGTATCAGAGAGGTGGAAACATCAATCAATAATCATACTGTATCAGAGAAATGGAAACATCAATCAGTAATCATACTGTATCAGAGAGGTGGAAACATCAATCAGTAATCATACTGTATCAGAGACATGGAAACATCGATCAATAATCATACTGTATCAGAGACATGGAAACATCAATCAGTAATCATACTGTATCAGAGACATGGAAACATCAATCAGTAATCATACTGTATCAGAGACATGGAAACATCAATCAGTAATCATACTGTATCAGAGACATGGAAACATCAATCAGTAATCATACTGCATCAGAGACATGGAAACATCAATCAGTAATCATACTGCATCAGAGACATGGAAACATCAATCAGTAATCATACTGTATCAGAGATGCGGTAACCACAACATCAAAACATCCTATTAAGTCTCTGTTCATTATAGATATAATTAGTATCTGTCCACCTGTTCAGTCTAGTCAGTATACTGTATAGATGATCATGTTTCTCTTCATTAGGAGTCGACTTAGGCGTCTTTTTCATCAAGTAATTCATTGAATTCTACCATTTTCATCACATTGCTTATGATGAGTCCAGTTCTAAATGTGTATTACCAATGCAAACTGATCCACTGATAAACACTATAAGGATTCATGCTACATTAGGTTCTCTCTCTCAACGAACATTAACATTTCCTGTTTCTCTCATTTTTATTAAAATGATTGATCAGAAGTTGAGTAAAAGATATCAAACGATATAAAGAGATATCAAACGATATCAAGAGATATAATATCAAGCAAGGTTATTATAGTAGACAAAACTGAAAGAGTAGATGAAACTGAAATTAAAATAAAAACTAAAATTGGAAAATGTATTTAATGAAACTGAAATATAATAATTAAGAAAAACACTTGAAAAACTAAAACTATACTGAAACTATTATATGACTGCAAAACTAACTACATTGAACAAACATATAAACGCTACATGTAAAGTGGTCCCATGTTTTATGAGCCGAAATAAAAAAAATCCCAGAAATGTTCCATATGCACAAAAAGCTTATTTCTCTCAAATTTTGTGCACAAATTTGTTTACATCCCTGTTGGTGGGCATTTCTTCTTTGCCAAGATAATGAGGAGTATTTCTGTCTGTAATAAAGCCCTTTTGTGGGAAGTGGATGGGCCTGACTGCCAAGTGGGAGGGCCTATGCTCTCCCAGGTTGCACCCCTGCCCAGTCATGTGAAATCCAGATCATGGCCTAATTTATTTATTTCAATTGACTGACTTCCTTATATGAACTGTAACTCAGTAAAATCGTTGAAATCGTTGCATGTTGCGTTTATATTTTTGTTTGGTGTGAAATCAAATAAAAACATCAGAAATGATGTTAAGTTTCAGGTTTTTTTTCGTTCTAAACTGGGCAAAAATCTAATGGCTTTCAAGCTTCTGAATCTGGTGGGTAAATGCTGCCAGTAGATGGCGATGTTTCAAATAGACCTAGCTGGGACTTCACTATCACTAGCTGCCAGTAGATGGCGATGTTTCAAATAGACCTAGCTGGGGCTTCACTATCACTAGCTGCCAGTAGATGGCGATGTTTCAAATAGACCTAGCTGGGGCTTCACTATCACTAGGGAGGCAGGTAGCCTAGTGGTTAAGATCATTGGGCCACTAACTGAAAGGTCGCTAGTTTGAATCCCCAAGCCGAAAAGGTGAAAAATCTGTTGATATACCCTTGAGCAAGACACTTAACCCAAATTGCTCAGAATACGAGTGTCTGCTAAAATGTAAAACTAGCGAACAGCGAATACATCAGATAGGCGTGAGCATGAACAATGGCGGCAGCAAAAGGTGAGTCCCTGTATGGGATTGTTTTGAGCACATCGCTGGAAAGAACCATGTATTGTAGTGTGGAACAGGAATAAAGGGAAAAACAACCAACCTTAAAGAATCATACAAACAATTTGAGGATAAAGACAAGGTGAGACAGCCGCCAGATAATAGGAGCTGCAACGTCAGGACAACCAACTTTAGCAGTTTGCATAAAAGAGCAGAAACATGGCAACCCAATTCAAATCCGATTAAAAAGAGAAGAAGCACGGGTTAATTTAATCATCCAGTCTGCGATGTGCCAGCCTTCAGAAAATTCTACCAAACACCAAATGTAAAACTCCTGGCGCTGCTAGAGTAAACGGGTTGATTGCTTTGCAAATGGACACATAAACCCAGAAAGTTAAGGAGATTCTGAAAGAGGCATAACAAAATTACCCTGTGTGTAGACAGATGGTGCAAGAAAGGACTGACTGCTTTGTTCATGGGCATATCAGCATACCCATCAAACTAGGCACAGCATGTGTTGCTCACCCTCCATCAGGATTTAGCACCCACCGGAAAGGTAATTCACTGCAGATTGGACGGATGGGACATACCAGAGGAGAAGATCCTACTCATCGTAACAGGGCGAACAGAGTCAAGGCTATCGAGCTATTGTAGAACCGGTCAAGAGAACACCAGTGACCAACAGCAACCAGAGCTGGCCACACTGTAGCTTTGAACGGCACTGCAAAAATGTCTAAAAATAGTGTTCCATAGTGTTCCCCAGCGTTACATAGTGTTCCATAGTGTTCCCCAGCGTTACATAGTGTTCTATAGTGTTCCCCAGCGTTACATAGTGTTCCATAGTGTTCCCCAGCGTTACATAGTGTTCCATAGTGTTCCATAGTGTTAAATAGTGTCCGGTTGTATTATCCTTTAAATCCAAGTCACATTAAGATTGATTTATAATTTAAACATAATCAAACCTATGCTAGTTTCTCATAGAATAGGACCCATCACTTTATGTATTACTGCCCCCCAGTGGCAAGAAGTGATATTCTAAAAAACTATGGCCCGACAACACATAAACGTCTCCTAGCCTCCCACGCGTAAGGCTACTTTCTGTCCCTAACACTACAACTAAAACTAAATAATATAAAAATAATTTTATAAAACTCAAACTACAAATAAAAATGAGTAAATCAAGTCTGAAAACCAACTGAAACTAAACTGAATTTATAATAAAAATGTCAAAACGAATAGAAATAAAATGTATAGAAAAATCACAAAACTATAATAACCTTGATATCAAGACATATCGGTAGATATCAAAGGGATAGGCCCTGGTATCTCTAGAAGGCGAGGCCATTCAGCAGCATCTGTTTATAGATGCGTTATAGAGTCTTTATAGATAAATGGCAACAGAGATCACAGAGGTATCTATTCAACAGTAACCAACCAGGATATACAGTAGGTTACTGCTGGGTCGTATTCATTACAGCACACTGTAGCAAAACATTTTGGAACTGAAAACAAAAACTAGGACAAGTTCAGGTAGTTCCACCCTGTTTCAGTCAGTTTTATTACATTTGGAACCTAATGAATACAACCCGGAGCCTAATGAATGCAACCGTGTTGGGAAGGGCTGTCCTACTCTACGAGGTTGGGCAAAGACAACCTGCCACAGATTCAAGCTGTACTGTAGAGAGCTTTCAGAGTAGTATTCAGCCATTCATGTGAAAGAAAATATATGTTGTCTTTCGACATTTTATAGCACTAGTCAATAGGCTATTCAGTGATTTCTGCAACAACAACAACAATTTGAATATGTAAGTAGTCGACATTCTGTAGTTTTTAACCCTGCAGAATTTAATTAATCATAAAAATTTAACAAGAGCAATATTAACGTGCGAGAAGCACAATTACTAGTCAATAAGCCATTGTCAGTGATTCTGCTCCCGTTTCTGGCAGATGTGTTAGACAGCAACAAGCAGGCTCCAACTGTTTGTTTCATCACAGTACACACAACAAGCAGGCTCCCACTGTTTGTTTCATCACAGTACACACAACAAGCAGGCTCCCACTGTTTGTTTCATCACAGTACACACAACAAGCAGGCTCCCACTGTTTGTTTCATCACAGTACACACAGCAAGCAGGGTCCCACTGTTTGTTTCATCACAGTACACACAACAAGCAGGCTCCCACTGTTTGTTTCATCACAGTACACACAACAAGCAGGCTCCCACTGTTTGTTTCATCACAGTACACACAACAAGCAGGCTCCCACTGTTTGTTTCATCACAGTACACACAACAAGCAGGCTGACACTGTTTGTTTCCCCACAGTACACACAACAAGCAGGCTCCTACTGTTTGTTTCATCACAGTACACACAACAAGCAGGCTCCCACTGTTTGTTTCATCACAGTACACACAACAAGCAGGCTCCCACTGTTTGTTTCCCCACAGTACACACAACAAGCAGGCTCCCACTGTTTGTTTCATCACAGTACACACAACAAGCAGGCTCCCACTGTTTGTTTCATCACAGTACACACAACAAGCAGGCTCCCACTGTTTGTTTCATCACAGTACACACAACAAGCAGGCTCCCACTGTTTGTTTCATCACAGTACACACAACAAGCAGGCTCCCACTGTTTGTTTCATCACAGTACACACAACAAGCAGGCTCCCACTGTTTGTTTCATCACAGTACACACAACAAGGCCACACATAAAGTATCATATTACTCTGCTTAACTCTCATTATTGTACCAATAAAGACGGTATTACAGAGCATCCAGTTAACTATCAGAGATCTAGGATCTGATCTGGCAGAATGGCACAATGCAGCCTCAGATGTTCTCCTGTGTGACAGCCTGGCAGTCCTTTGTACTTGGCTTTGAAGAGGATATGACTTCACTGTTTAATTCATTCACATCGAACAATGAAAGAATGCAGTTTAAATTAAAGCATACACACACACACACACACACACATATACACACACACACACACACACACACACACACACACACACACACACATATACACACTCTCCCTTTCTAGAGACACCCTTTATCCATTTCAAAGCATCAAATGCATTTCATTCCACAGAGGTAGGACCGTCCCACTAAACAGAAAGGCCGTGTGAGAGTGTACATGTGTGCAAACGTGCAAGCTGTAATAATAACACTGACACACACACACACACACACACACACACACACACACACACACATTCTCCAGTAGGAGGCCCCATCTGGTCCCAGCTGATTGGCTATTTACTGGAGAGTGTCTCCTACAGGGACCCTCACTGGGAGGAGTGGTTCATGGCTGTTCATTTCTCTGTGTTTTCACACAGTCAGGGACCCAGAGGGAGAGAGAGAGTGATGCAGCTTAAGCCCCACCCTCTTCAACATACTGTATATATTAGCTAATTGGCGAGGGCAGTAGAACAGTATGCAGCACCCGGCCTCACCCTACTCAAATCTGAAGTCAAATGTCTGTTTGCTGATGATCTGGTGCTTCTGTCCCCAACCAAGGAGGGCCTACAGAAGCACCTAGATATTCTGTACAGATCCTTTCAGACCTGGGACCTGACAGTAAATCTCAGTAAGACAAAAAATAATGGTGTTCCAAAAAAGGTCCAGCACACAAAACACTACACATACCTCGGCCTAAACATCAGCGCCACAGGTAACTTCCACAAAGCTGTGAACGATCTGAGAGACAAGGCAAGAAGGGCCTTCTATGCCTTCAAAAGGAACATAAAATTCGACATACTAATTAGGATCTGGCTAAAAATACTTGAATCAGTTATAGAACCCATTGCCCTTTATGGTTGTGAGATCTGGGGTCCGCTCACCAACCAGGACTTCACAAAATGGGACAAACATACAGATTTCTGCAGAAATATCCTCCATGTACAACGTAAAACAACAAATAATGCACGCAGAGCAGAATTAGGCCGATACCGCTAATGATCAAAATCCAGAAAAGAGACGTTCAATTCTACAACCAATCAAGCTGGTCCTGAGGCTCTGTTCACAAACACAAACAGAGCCCCAGGACAGCTCCACACAATTAGACCCAACCAAAATCATGAGAAAACAAACAGATAATTACTTGACACATTGAAAATAATTAACCAAAAAAACAGAACAAACTAGAATGCTATTTGGCCCTAAACAGAGTACACAGTGGCCTGACCACGGTACCTGACCATGGTGACTGACCCAAAATTAGGGAAAGCTTTGACTATGTACATGTAATAGATGTGAAATGGCTAGATAGTTAGCGGTGGTGCGCGCTAATAGCGTTTCAATCGGTGACGTCACTCGCTCTGAGACTTTGAAGTAGTGGTTCCCCTTGCTCTGCAAGGGCCGTGGCTTTTGTGGAGCGATGGGTAACGATGCTTCGTGGGTGACTGTTGTTGATGTGTGCAGAAAGTCCCTGGTAGGGGCGAGGGAACGGATTAAAGTTATACTGTTACATACAGACTCAGTGAGCATAACCTTGCTATTGAGAAAGGCCGCCGTAGGCAGACATGGTTCTCAAGAGAAGACAGGCTATGTGCTCACTGCCCACTGAGCTGCACTTCCTAACCTCCTGCCCAATGTATGACCATATTAGAGACACATATTTCCCTCAGATTACACAGATCCACAAAGAATTCGAAAACAAATCAAATGTCGATCAACTCCCATATCTACTGGGTGAAATACCACAGTGTGACATCACAGCAGCAAGATTTGTGACCTGTTGTCACAAGAAAAAGGTAACCAGTGAAGAACAAACACCACTGAAAATAAAACCCACATTTATGTTCATTTATTTTCCCTTGTGTACTATTTTGTAACTAATTGCACATCGTTACAACACTGTATATTGACAGAATGACATTTGAAATGTCTTTATTCTTTTGGAAACTTATATGAGTGAAAGGTTTACTGTTCACTTTTTATTGTTTATTTCACTTTTGTATATTATCTATTTGACTTGCTATGGCAATGTAAACATATGTTTCCCATGACAATAAAGCCCTTTGAATTGAATTGAAATGGAATTGAAAGAAAAAGAGAGAGAGAGAACAAAAGCGTCCGGGAGATACTCAATCACACCCACCTAACCTGGAAGGAACCGCGGCGAGGAGAATGGGAGAGAAATGTCTGGCAGGCTGAGGACTGAGGAGGAACGAACAAGAGCCTTGGACATTGGCTCAAGCCTATAAGGGTTTAACGGTGTGAGTGGGACTCTTCATATGTGTCTGGTCTGACAGACCAGGGGTTTAATGATCGAACACGCACGCACGCACGCACACACGCACACACGCACACACGCACACACACACACACACACACAGACCAAAGAACCTCCCACATTCCAGCGGCCCACTAAATATCTCTCCCGCTGTCACAAAGGATCAAAAGAGATCCCGCCGTCACACAATCAAAAGAGATTTACTGACAAATGTTTCAAACTCCACACAACCTACTTGAGGACACCATTGTTGACCTGTCTGCCACACTTTTAACAAGAGCCATGTCTCCAGACTAATTTCTAAAGACAAATTTAGAGAGTGTAGCGAGAGAGAAAGAGAGCAATGGAAACCGCGTCTCCACTCCAGCAGTATGCAAGACTAATGAGCAAGAAAACCTAGTGACACATCACACTCAGTTGGTTTAATGAAAACACAGGGCCAGGAATAGCCTCTCTGCAGTGTCTAGCCTCCGCTGCTGTGTGCAAGCGATTTAGCTCCCTGACAAAAAGCGAGCAAATTTTGGCGGCCCCCAACCACCCACCACCTCGACAGCCCCATCAATGTCATAGGCAGCAGGCGGCTGTGGCAGCGCAGCGACGCTCACATCACGGAAACTGCTGTGCATGCCCAGCTCCGTACCCGCTACCCGCTCCACCTTGCCCCCGACCCCCTCTGCCTGTGGTGGGCCACGTGCCATCTCAGCTGGCTGGCAGAGCTCCATGGGCCATCTGGACACCAGCCAGCCAGGGCATGAATGTTTTATGAGGGGAGAGGAGAGGGGGAGGGAGGGAGGGGAGGAAGAGAGGGGGGAGGGAGGGGAGAGGAGAGGGGGAGGGAGGGAGGGGAGGAAGAGAGGGGGGAGGGATGGGAGGGAGGGAGGGAAGGAGAGGAGGAAGAGAGCGGGGAGGGATGGGAGGGGAGGAAGAGAGGGGGAGGGATGAGAGGGAGGGAGGGAGGGGCGGAAGAGAGCGGGGAGGGATGGGAGGGGAGGAAGAGAGGGGGGAGGGATGGGAGGGAGGGAGGGAGGGGAGAAAGAGAGCAGGGAGGGATGGGAGGGAGGGAGGGAGGGAGGGAGGGAGGGAGGGAGGGAGGGAGGGAGGGAGGGAGGGAGGGAGGGAGGGAGGGAGGGAGGGAGGGGAGAAAGAGAGCAGGGAGGGATGGGAGGGAGGGAGGGAGGGAGGGAGGGAGGGAGGGAGGGAGGGAGGGAGGGAGGGAGGGAGGGAGGGAGGGGAGAAAGAGAGCAGGGAGGGATGGGAGGGAGGGAGGGAGGGAGGGAGGGAGGGAGGGAGGGAGGGAGGGAGGGAGGGAGGGAGGGAGGGAGGGAGGGAGGGAGCAGGGAGGGAGGGAGGGAGGGAGGGAGGGAGGGAGGGAGGGGAGAAAGAGAGCAGGGAGGGATGGGAGGGAGGGAGGGAGGGAGGGAGGGAGGGAGGGAGGGAGGGAGGGAGGGAGGGAGGGAGGGAGGGAGGGAGGGAGGGAGGGAGGGGAGAAAGAGAGCAGGGAGGGATGGGAGGGGAGGAAGAGAGGGGGGAGGGATGGGAGGGAAGGGTCACGTGTTCTGATTCTATACAGTATTGATAACTGATGAATATTAGGGCACTTCTAAAAACAGAACTGATGAGGAATTGATTGTGCTGACAGGCAGAGATCTACAGGAAAACATGACCTCAGAAATAGTAGCTGGTTTGCCAGCTGGGCAGAATGATGATGACATCATAGATACTGATCAGTCTTGTTCTGCATGAAATATGATGGAAGAAGAGGCTGCTGTCCATAGTCATGCTGTATCAACATATAAGCTATTAATACGGTAAGGAGTTCTGCTACTGGAAAGTTGGAGGGTAGACTATATGTTGTGCCATGTCAATATAACCTTAAAAACTGGGTTCAGCATCTAGTTTCAAAGTCTATTCACCATGTACACAGGATACAACAGTATGAATAAAAAACACACAAGAACTACGATGAGAGTTAAAGAAACACGAGAATGGAAGTATATACAGGTCAGTGTTAGTACCTTATTCAATGTGCAGGGGTACTGGAGTGGTTGTATATACAGGTCAGTGTTAGTACCTTATTCAATGTGCAGGGGTACTGGAGTGGTTATACAGTATATACAGGTCAGGGCTGAAAAGTGACTGGTAGTAGGATATACATGTAAAACAGGGCTGAAATACTTATGGTAATACAATATACAGTGGCAAGAAAAAGTATGTGAACCCTTTGGAATTACCTGGATTTCTGCATAAATTGGTCATCAAATTTGATCGGATCTTCTTCTAAGTCACAACAATAGACACACACAGTGTGCTTAAACTAGTAACACACAAATTATTGTATTTTTCTTGTCTATATTGAATACATCATTTAAACATTCACAGTGTAGGTTGGAAAAAGTATGTGAAACCCTGAAGCCAATGACTTCTCCAAAAGCTAATTGGAGTCAGCTAACCTGTCCAATCAATAAGAGGAGATTGGAGATGTTGGTTAGAGCTGCTTTGCCCTATAAAAAAACACTCACAAAATGTGAGTTTGCTATTCAAAAGAAGCATTGCCTGATGTGAACCATGCCTTGCACAAAAGAGATCTCAGAAAATTCCTCCTGATCATTGTGCAGGTCTGATCCGCAGCTACAGAAAATGTTTGGTTGAGGTTATTGCTGCCAAAGGAGGGTCAACCAGTTATTAAATCCAAGGGTTCACATACTTTTCCCACCCTGCACTGTGAATGTTTACACGGTGTGTTCCATAAAGACATGAACATGTATAATTGTTTGTGTGTTATTAGTTTAAACAGACTGTGTTTGTCTATTGTTGTGACTTAGATGAAGACCAGATCAAATGTTATGACCAATTTATGCAGAAATCCAGGTAATTCCAAAGGGTTCACATACTGTTTCTTGCCACTGTATTTAGTGATTTGGCTTGATCTGGATATGGGCGTTGGCTCGGCTAGAATTTACAGTGAATGCAATGTTGACGTCTCCTCTTTTAAAGTAATGCAATGTGTTATACAACGCTTCAACAAGCAAGATCTTCTTATTGTGGCTTCCCAAATGACAGCATATTATTTCCTCAAATGTTGATAATGATATGGCTGGGACACCCGAACAGCAATATAGTGGTATTACATTGTGGTATTACGGGTCATGTGCTGAGCTGTGTGTCTGTCTCACTACCTAGGAGACCTGCTGGGTAACTTTTATCCTAGGCCCAGGGAAACAACGTTGCTATAGTAATGCAATCTAAGTGGGATAACCATAGCAACCGGGGCTTTCACTAGTAGAGATATAAAAAAAAAGAGACAATATTGGAGAGGGGGGTGGGGTTGGAGGGATTCTGGATGGGGACAGAGACGGTGGGTGTGGTTTGGAGGGATTCTGGATGGGGGCAGGGGTGAGAGATAAGAGGGGGATGGAGGGAGGGAGGGGGTATTTATCTGGTCCGATCAAATACAGGGGTTACGTAGAGTGATGGAGGAGGTGGTGTAGTCATGGAGGGATGGAGGAGGTGGTGTAGTCATGGAGGGACGGAGGAGGTGGTGTAGTCATGGAGGAGGTGGTGTAGTCATGGAGGAGGTGGTGTAGTCATGGAGGGACGGAGGAGGTAGTGTAGTCATGGAGGGACAGAGGAGGTGGTGTAGTCATGGAGCGATGGAGGAGGTGGTGTAGTCATGGAGGGATTGAGGAGGTGGTGTAGTCATGGAGAGATGGAGGAGGTGGTGTAGTCATGGAGGAGGTGGTGTAGTCATGGAGGGATAGAGGAGGTGGTGTAGTCATGGAGGGACGGAGGAGGTGGTGTAGTCATGGAGGAGGTGGTGTAGTCATGGAGGGACGGAGGAGGTGGTGTAGTCATGGAGGGACGGAGGAGGTGGTGTAGATATGGAGGAGGTGGTGTAGTCATCGAGGGACGGAGACGGTGGTGTAGTCATGGAGGGACGGAGGAGGTGGTGTAGTCATGGAGGAACGGAGGAGGTGGTGTAGTCATAGAGGGATGGAGGAGGTGGTGTAGTCATGGAGGAGGTGGTGTAGTCATGGAGGAGGTGGTGTAGTCATGGAGGGACGGAGGAGGTGGTGTAGTCATGGAGGGACAGAGGAGGTGGTGTAGTCATGGAGGGATGGAGGTGGTGTAGTCATGGAGGGATGGAGGAGGTGGTGTAGTCATGGAGGGATGGAGGAGGTGGTGTAGTCATAGAGGGATGGAGGAGGTGGTGTAGTCATGGAGGGATGGAGGAGGTGGTGTAGTCATGGAGGAGGTGGTGTAGTCATGGAGGGACGGAGGAGGTGGTGTAGTCATGGAGGGATGGAGGAGGTGGTGTAGTCATGGAGGGATGGAGGAGGTGTTGTAGTCTTGGAGGAGGTGGTGTAGTCATGGAGGAGGAGGTGTAATCATGGAGGGGTGGAGGAGGTGTTGTAGTCATGGAGGAGGTGGTGTAGTCATGGAGAAGGTGGTGTAGTCATGGAGGGATGGAGGAGGTGGTGTAGTCATGGAGGAGGTGGTGTGGTCATGGAGGAGGTGATGTAGTCATGGAGGAGGTGGTGTAGTCATGGAGGGATGGAGGAGGTGGTGTAGTTATGGAGGGACGGAGGAGGTGGTGTAGTCATGGAGGGATGGAAGAGATGTTGTAGTCATGTAGGAGGTGGTGTAGTCATGCAGGAGGTGGTGTAGTCATGGAGGAGGTGGTGTAGTCATGGAGGGATGGAGGAGGTGGTGTAGTCATGGAGGGACGGAGGAGGTGGTGTAGTCATGGAGGGACAGAGGAGGTGGTGTAGTCATGGAGGGATGGAGGTGGTGTAGTCATGGAGGGATGGAGGAGGTGGTGTAGTCATGGAGGGATGGAGGAGGTGGTGTAGTCATAGAGGGATGGAGGAGGTGGTGTAGTCATGGAGGGATGGAGGAGGTGGTGTAGTCATGGAGGAGGTGGTGTAGTCATGGAGGGACGGAGGAGGTGGTGTAGTCATGGAGGGATGGAGGAGGTGGTGTAGTCATGGAGGGATGGAGGAGGTGTTGTAGTCTTGGAGGAGGTGGTGTAGTCATGGAGGAGGAGGTGTAATCATGGAGGGATGGAGGAGGTGTTGTAGTCATGGAGGAGGTGGTGTAGTCATGGAGAAGGTGGTGTAGTCATGGAGGGATGGAGGAGGTGGTGTAGTCATGGAGGAGGTGGTGTGGTCATGGAGGAGGTGATGTAGTCATGGAGGAGGTGGTGTAGTCATGGAGGGATGGAGGAGGTGGTGTAGTTATGGAGGGACGGAGGAGGTGGTGTAGTCATGGAGGGATGGAAGAGATGTTGTAGTCATGTAGGAGGTGGTGTAGTCATGCAGGAGGTGGTGTAGTCATGGAGGAGGTGGTGTAGTCATGGAGGGATGGAGGAGGTGGTGTAGTCATGGAGGGACGGAGGAGGTGGTGTAGACATGGAGGGATGGAGGTGGTGTAGTCATGGAGGGATGGAGGAGGTGGTGTAGTCATGGAGGAGGTGGTGTAGTCATGGAGGGATGGAGGAGGTGGTGTAGTTATGGAGGGACGGAGGAGGTGGTGTAGTCATGGAGGGATGGAAGAGATGTTGTAGTCATGTAGGAGGTGGTGTAGTCATGCAGGAGGTGGTGTAGTCATGGAGGGATGGAGGAGGTGGTGTAGTCATGGAGGAGGTGGTGTAGTCATGGAGGAGGTGGTGTAGTCATGGAGGGATGGAGGAGGTGGTGTAGTCATGGAGGGACGGAGGAGGTGGTGTAGACATGGAGGGATGGAGGTGGTGTAGTCATGGAGGGATGGAGGAGGTGGTGTAGTCATGGAGGAGGTGGTGTAGTCATGGAGGGATGGAGGAGGTGGTGTAGTTATGGAGGGACGGAGGAGGTGGTGTAGTCATGGAGGGATGGAAGAGATGTTGTAGTCATGTAGGAGGTGGTGTAGTCATGCAGGAGGTGGTGTAGTCATGGAGGGATGGAGGAGGTGGTGTAGTCATGGAGGAGGTGGTGTAGTCATGGAGGGACGGAGGAGGTGTTGTAGTCATGGAGGGACGGAGGAGGTCGTGTAGTCATGGAGGGATGGAGGAGGTGGTGTAGTCATGGAGGGATGGAGGGGTGAAGGGGTAGAGTGTCTGGTGAAGGGGTGGAGGGATGGAGTGTCTGGTGAAGGGGTGGAGGGGTGGAAAGGTGTCTGAAGTGATTTTCCTCCAGTGGATAAAAGACTAAGAGATGAATCGACCCTCAGAGTATGGCTGTCGCTCATTCTGTTGGAGTGTGTGTGTGTGTGTGTGTGTGTGTGTGTGTGTGTGTGTGTGTGTGTGTGTGTGTGTGTGTGTGTGTGTGTGTGTGTGTGTGTGTGTGTGTGTGTGTGTGTGCACGCAAGCATGCTGTAAAATAAAAAGCCACACCCTTTTCAGAAACAAGAGAAATGCATTGAAGGTATAAGACCATTGCTGGAGTGGATAGAAAAGGTATATCTCTTTCAGACAGTCAAATCTCTCTCTAACAATCTATCAAGTGCTTCACATCCTATCTGAAATCACAGCAGCTCTCATTCGCTCTGACAGAAAGATGACAAAAACTAGACACATGACGATGAGAAATAGCCTTTTCCCTTTTTATAGCTGCAGTGTTCAGTCGTGAAATTACTCCAGCTATTTTAGAAATAGCACTAATTAACTCGTTATTTAAATTAGCTGAAACAAGACTTCTGGTTTCCACCAATCAGACAATGGAGGGATGGTGAGATCGATATTTACATTTCTGGAGCAAGGAAACAGAAAGTTTCATCGCAAATCCACAAGAGGGTAGGCTTTACAGTTAGGGTGTGGTCACTTGCTTGGAAAAAAGATTGGAACAATTTCCTTGTTTGACCGCTAGGTTTTATGGGTATTATGACTTCTACTGTGGTACTCTACAGTGAGGAGACTAGAAAAAGGGGGAGGGACAAAGGGGGAGAGGGAGCATGGATGATGCATAAAAACATTCCTCACTCAAACGTAGTGACTTTCTTTTTTCAAGAAATAAAGCGTTCTGATTTTATGCCTTAAGAGAAAATATAACTGCTAAGTTTATTATTGGGAAAATACAGCAACACTAGGTGTGAAAAATAAACGTGTTTTCTTGTTTTCTTTCCTTTGTTCTCTCTCTCCCTCTCACTTGTTTTCTTGTTTTCATTCCCTTGTTCTCTCTCTCCCTCTCACTTGTTTTCTTGTTTTCATTCCCTTGTTCTCTCTCTCCCTCTCACTTGTTTTCTTGTTTTCATTCCCTTGTTCTCTCTCTCCCTCTCGCTTGTTTTCTTGTTCTCATTCCCTTATCTCTCCCTCTCTCTTATTTAATAGTATTTGTTTATCTTTACATTTACCCATGCCCATCCATTACAATATGGTTTGTTTCTCTAGACATTATGGCACCATATGGCATCGTCATGCATGCATCAGTGCCACATGCCCATCCCTAGCACTCCATTCGTCTCCCCTTCACAATAATACAAGATCCTTGTTTGTGTTTCTTCTAAACTGATTTGGGAGACAGAGAGGGAGACAAAGAGAGAGAGAGAGAGAGAGAGAGAGAGAGAGAGAGAGAGAGAGAGAGAGAGAGAGAGAGAGAGAGAGAGAGAGGGAGAGGGAGAGGGAGAGAGAGAGAGAGAGAGAGCGAGTGGGAGAGAGAGAGAGAGAGATAGAGAGAGAGAGCAGCTGCAGACCAGCGATTAATGACCCAGACAAAACCCACACAGGCAACACACTTACGGATACATTGACCTTCCCTCTGGAGAGATACACTGAAAGCCTTTATGAACACAAAGATGGTGACATGAATTTGAACAAAAACTTGATTGGAGTTTATAACGGCTTGATACATAATTCACGACACAATATCAGTTATCTATTTATACTGGATTAGCACCATAATCAAACTCCTTATTGGTGCCGAATACATCTCTCCCTTATAATCCTGGTCAATATTCAAGCAGAGCTGGTCTGTCGGTGTGTGCATTGCGCCCTCTACTGGTGTTTCCTCTACGTTGCTTTATTGGAAAGCCACGCCTATTAATACATTTATTTATTTATTTTTATTTAACTAGACAAGTCAGTTAAGAACAAATTCTCATTTACAATGACGGCCTACCCTGGCCAAAGCCGGACGACGCTGGGCCAATTGTACTTCTTGCTGTCAATTTGTAGTCTACAAATGATTTGAAATTATGTTTCAGCCCCCCTGACCATCCACCCGCTCATTGAAGAAATTGTTCCAGGGCTGAATCTAGTTGATGATCCCTGTTATGAATGGACCATACAGTCTGGCAATACACAGAGGTAACATCCCAAATAGTACCCTATTTCCTATATAGTGCACTACTTTTGACTGCACTTTATAGGAGATAGGGTGTCATTTGAGACACAGACAGAGTGTGCAGAATAATCAATAAGGCCTGAGGAGGTGTGGTATATGGCCAATATACCACGGCTAAGGGCTGTTCTTAGTCACGACACAACGCGGAGTGTCTGCATACAGCCCTTATCCGTGGCATATTGGCCATGTATCATAAAACTCTTGAGGTGCCTTATTGCTATTATAAACTTGTTAGCAACATAATTAGAGCAGTACAAATAAGTGATTTGTCATACACATGGTATACGGTCTGATATATCACGGCTGTCAGCCAATCAGCATTCAGGGCTCGAACCATCCAGTTTATTATATATCAGGATCCGGCGTTTTTGCAGTTTGACGTTTATTGGCATTACTCCTAGAGGCAGAATTGAGCGAGTTCCCCTTAGATAGGCCAGCTGCAAAGTCAACATTGTCTGCATTGTAAAAACCTATGAAAACAAGTGTACTTAAGGCTAGGGTTTGGTTAAAAATCCGATTTTATGACTTTGTGGCTGTGCCAGCTAGTGAGCATTCTGCAGAGCTGCCTCCAGAACAAGATTCATAATGAAAAATGCTAACCTGAGCATTTTTCATCCAGTTAACAGATAACAGTTAAGGTTAGGATTAGGGAATAGGGTAATCAGATCCCAGATCTGTGGTTAGGGGCAACTGTGATCCTAAAATAGTAACTTCTACCTGGAACATGGGCCCAACACCAGTGATGTCATTATTCTTGCCCATAACCTTGGTCCATATGATATCAAAGGGTCTCTAGACCACAGCTTTCTGTCTGTCAGAGTCAGTCCTGGACAGACCTCTGGAAAAGGGACAGGTGAGAACTAACCTTCACTGCAGACCTGAAATGTGAGCTTACTCAAGCCCTCAGTATTGGCATTGGCTGGCACAAGGTATATAGACGAGTTGGGCACTGTATTTACACACTGTAATAACACACTGTATTAACACCCTGTATTAACACACTGTATTTACACACTGTATTAACACCCTGTATTAACACCCTATATTTACACACTGTATTAACACACTGTATTTACACACTGTATTAACACCCTGTATTTACACCCTGTATTTACACCCTGTATTTACACACTGTATTTACACCCTGTATTTACACACTGTATTTACACACTGTATTTACACCCTGTATTAACACCCTGTATTTACACCCTGTATTTACACACTGTATTTACACACTGTATTTACACCCTGTATTAACACCCTGTATTAACACCCTGTATTAACACACTGTATTAACACACTGTATTTACACACTGTATTTACACACTGTATTTACACACTGTATTAACACCCTGTATTAACACACTGTATTAACACACTGTATTTACACACTGTATTTACACACTGTATTAACACCCTGTATTAACACACTGTATTAACACACTGTATTTACACACTGTATTTACACACTGTATTAACACACTGTATTAACACCCTGTATTAACACACTGTATTAACACACTGTATTTACACACTGTATTTACACACTGTATTTACACCCTGTATTAACACACTGTATTTACAGTACTTCAACCTCTCACACACAGGTTATACAAGTCAGTCATGGTGGTCCTGTGTGACTCAGTTGGTAGAGCATGGTGCTTACAATGCCAGGGTTCTACCAAAACTCTATTACAGTCAGTATATCAATAAAGTTCATTGCCGTGCACTTCCAACCACAGTCTTCCCCTGGGTTTCATCTTGGATGCCCTTTAGAGTTTAATAATTCTGTTTGTTTATACACACACACACACACACACACACCGCATCATCCCTGCTGCTCATAAAGGATAAATGGGGGTCGTTAGTGTGACCCGCCTCATTGGTCATTACGGGTTGTTAGCGTGACCCGCCTCATAGGTCATTAAGACTTCAGACAGCATCAATCATTTATGACATGCTGGGGCCTTCTGCTGCTGTTTACTGCCAGCCAGACTGGAGATGAGTACTGGGTCATTGATTAATCAGGTCTACTGCGCAGGAAAAGAGCAAGAGGAAGTGATTAAAGAGCACATGTTTGATTGGTTTAAAGGAATCCATTAGTATCCCTGTTTCGCATAATCTAGCCAAATGATCCATAACTTCACACTTCCGATAACTGTCAAAGCGTGTCATAATGAAGCTACATTGTTTCTGCAAGGTTCCCTCAGTCATCAGAATCCCTGTGAGGCTGTTACTTATGATATTAATTATGTATAGTGCTAGCAAAACATAACAGAGGGTTTGCACACACATCTGTGAGAAGGTCTCATTTCCAAGGGCAACTTCACTACAGCAGAATAAATCGGAGGAGATATATCAAGGGCAATCGATGTGGCAAACACACATGATGGATCTAAGACAATGTTTGGAGACTTTTAAACCGTTCCTTCTTCCCTCCATTCTGTGAAGTAATCAGTGATCATACACAGCCGTTGCATATCTGAAAGTAACACCATCCATCCCAGTAATGTCAGATAAGCAATTTCTCTAAGGAAGTTACAATATCAAGGAAGGATGCAGTAATTACTGTAGTATCTACAACTGTCTAATACAGTATATATTTGTTAGTGTTTACAGGTGTCTAATACAGTATATATCTGTTAGTATTTACAACTGTCTAATACAGTATATATATATGTTAGTGTTTACAGCTGTCTAATACAGTATATATCTGTTAGTGTTTACAGCTGTCTAATCTATCTGTTAGTATATATCTGTTAGTGTTTACAGCTGTCTAATACAGTATATATCTGTTAGTGTTTACAGCTGTCTAATACAGTATATATCTGTTAGTGTTTACAGCTGTCAAATCTATCTGTTAGTATATATCTGTTAGTGTTTACAGCTGTCTAATACAGTATATATCTGTTAGTGTTTACAGCTGTCTAATACAGTATATATCTGTTAGTGTTTACAGCTGTCTAATACAGTATATATTTGTTAGTATTTACAGCTGTCTAATACAGTATATATCTGTTAGTATTTACAACTGTCTAATACAGTATATATCTGTTAGTACTTACAACTGTCTAATACAGTATATATCTGTTAGTATTTACAGCTGTCTAATACAGTATATATCAGTTAGTACTTACAACTGTCTAATACAGTATATATCAGTTAGTGTTTACAACTGTCTAATACAGTATCTATCAGTTAGTACTTACAACTGTCTAATACAGTATATATCTGTTAGTATTTACAGCTGTCTAATACAGTATATATCTGTTAGTATATATCTGTTAGTGTTTACAGCTGTCTAATACAGTATATATCTGTTTGTATCTGTGGCAGTATTACATTGAAATACCTCTTCCATAGACACCAATAGATGGCAGTAATACATTGAGATACCTCTTCCATAGACACCAATAGATGGCATTGAAATACCTCTTCCATAGACACCAATAGATGGCAGTGTTACATTGAGATACCTCTTCCATAGACATATAGATAGAAGTGTTACAATGAGATACCTCTTCCATAGACATCAATAGATAGAAGTGTTACAATGAGATACCTCTTCCATAGACATCAATAGATAGAAGTGTTACATTGAAATACCTCTTCTATAACCTAGGCCAGGGGTACTCAAGTACCATTTGAGAAGGTCCGGTCACACAAATGTCCTAGGTGGCACATTTTGCATTGGGCAGAGATTTTTTTTCTGTTTTAATGCAAATATCCTGCAATTCTACTCATTGTTTCATGTTTTATGTGTGTTTATATGATACAGGGGGGGGGGGGGGGTCCGCGGCCCATCAGTTGAGTATGGGGTACCTAGAATAACCCGTAAACACAGCATGGGAGAAGGGACAGTAACTGTTTCCATCACATGACTAACACCAGACATATATCACCGCCACACACACAGTCACACACACACACACAGTCACACACACACACAGTCACACACACACACAGTCACACACACACACACACAGTCACACACACACACAGTCACACACACACACACAGTCACACACACACACACAGTCACACACACACTGCATGCATCAGCCTTTTCTTTCTCCATCCATCTTTTCCATGTCTTTCAGTGAAACACGTTTATCGCCTGATCCTAAATCAGATGTAGAGGGGGGGTACTCAGAATGCCACAGGGAGATGACACCTGATTCATAACTCAGCCACAACTGGTCTAGGACCAGTGGGAAAACCTCCATACGGTGTTGTCTCTCTCTCTCTCCCTCTCTAATGAAATACTGTATCACTACAAATCATGGGTAGGCCTGTGTCAGCAGCTATGGCACTAACAGATGGCTAACAGGGAAGGGTACATAGATCCATTCTGTGACCCGTCATTACCCATCATTAACAGTATTGATCTAAGAACTGTCAGTGATCTCAGGTTCTGTGCTTGTGTTACTGACGCTTGGACCTAGGAGAGGACTGCATATTACAGAGACCAAATGTGAGCCCCCAAATGGCACCCTATTCCCTATATAGTGCACTACTTTTGACCACAGACATATGGGTCCTGGTCCAAATTAGTGCACTATATAGTGACACATTCATACCGTATGTGGATTATGTGTAAATTCCATTATATATGTATATTCTGTCTGTTCATTCTGTCTGTTCATTCTGTCTGTATATTATGTCTATATATTCTGTCTACGTATCCTGGTTATATATTCTGTCTACATATACTGGTTATATATTCTGTCTATATATTCTGTCTATATATTCTGTCTATATATTCTGTTTATATATTCTGTTTATATATTCTGTCTATATATTCTGTCTATATATTCTGATTATATATTCTGTCTACATATCCTGGTTATATATTCTGTCTATATATTCTGTCTATATAGTCTGTTTATATATTCTGTCTGTATATTCTGTCTATATATTCTGTCTATATATTCTGGTTATATATTCTGTCTACATATCATGGTTATATATTCTGTCTACATATCCTGGTTATATATTCTGTCTGTATATTCTGTCTATATATCCAGTCTATATATTCTTTCTGTATATTCTAGTTATATATTCTGGCTGTATATTCTGTCTGTATAATAAAGGTGATTCTGATTGTACATATAGTGGTGGGAAGACTTGATTACCTCTAACAGTAAACAACATACACTAAGTGGACAGTTTATTAGGTACAGCACCCCGTTCACGAAAATGGTTCGCTCCTACAGACAATGAGTCACGTTGCTGTGGCTTGCTATAGAAAGCATGCGGACAGGCATCGAGGCATTAAGTTACTGTTCAACTGAACGTTAGAATGGGCAAAACCAGTGTCCTAAGTGACTTTGAGCGCCAGATCCAGTATCTCAGAGACGGACGCCCTCCTGGGCTTTTCACGCACGACAGTGTCCAGAGTTTACTGAGAATGGTGCAACAAACTAAAAACATCCAGTCAGTCCTGTGGGTGGAAACAGATTGTTGATGAGAGGTCGAAGGAGAATGTCAAGAATGGTGCAAGCTACCAGGCGGGCCACAAACAGACAAATAACAGTGCAGTACAACAGTGGTGTACAGAACGGCACCTCAGAACACACAACTCGTTTATCCTTGTCACAAGGAGAAACGTTTCCATTGGGCACGCGATCACCAACACTGGACAATTTTAAGAATGGAAAAACATTGCCTGGTCCGAAGAATCCCAGTTCCTGTTGCGTCATGCTGATGTCAGAGTCAGGATTGGTGTAAGCAGCGTGAGTCCATGGCCCCATCCTGCCTGGTGTCAACGGTACAGGCTGCTGGCGGTGGTGTAATATTTTTCTGGCACACGATACGTCCCTTGATATCCAATTGAGCAATGTTTCCACACCCCAAAGAATTCAGGCTGTTTTGGAGGCAAAGGGGAGTCTGACCGGGTATTAGATGGGTGTACCTAATAAACTGACCGCAGAGTGTATGATACAGTATCATCTGTTACACTGATAGCCTTGTTGAAAATATATCACCACAACATTAGCTACCACAGTTACAGTTAGTGCTGTACATTGCTGGGAACAGTGTGTTAGGCATAGGGGTTGACTTCCTGCCCAGCTACCATTGATTGCAATTGAAACTGATGAGTGTTTCATGTCTTTTTTATTGTACCTTTATTTAACTGGCAAGTCAGTTAAGAACAAATTCTTATTTACAATGACGGCCTGGGAACAGTGGGTTAACTGCCTTGTACAGGGGCAGAACGACAGATTTTTACCTTGTCAGCTCAGGGATTCAATCCGCCAACCTTTCGGTTACTGGCCCAACGCTCTAACCACTAGGCTACCTGCCGTCTGTACAGACTAGTTGAAACATATCTCCTACAGCCATGTTGGGACAAAACATACAATTAGAAACATCAATGTGAAGTCACTCAGGGACATTCGTGCCATAGAATGTTATGTTATGCGTAGCCCGTTTAACCACAGGCTATTTTAACTCTCTGTTCGGGATCTGAGAGAGTGAGCCCTAGGGAACCATTTTGCTTGAGTTTTTCCTATCTACATGATCCAGCCAGGAAGAACTCCAGTCCATAGCAGGCTATTGCATAACTAGGGCCTCAGAATCTTTTCCTAGTCTGGTCATGTGGTCCAAAAGCATAGGACATGCTAATGTTCTCTCAACATTGAGAAAGCATTTAGAGAACCTTGCATTGGCAAAAGAAGACAGACACACTCCAGACACAGAAATGATATTAACTTTGAAATTGTAATATCATTCAAACCATTATACTGTCTGATACAGTGAAAGGATCTTCACTCACTCACTTTTGCCAGAGACTTTCAACCTAACTTTTAAAGTTTAATGCAGAAGTCGATGGGCATTAATCTTATGAAGTCGGGTATCCATTTTCAATCAGACCTCTGAACTCTTGGTTCTCATACAGCAGAAGCTCAGTATTGGACCCCATTTAGTTATCTTAAAAAGCTGAAAAGTAAATCAGGTGATAAATGAGTTTATCAAAAGGCACATCTCAATAGGCGGTCCAGGTGTCCTCTGACATAGCACAGGTGGGGGGGGGGGGGGGGGGGGGGGGCTTTCCTCTTTTGTCCCTCTATTGTACCTCTATTGTTCCAGCAAGCAGGTAGGGAGGCTGATGATGTCAGAGTGCACCATCAGACCAACTCCTTGAATTATCAAACCCTTGAATTTCGCAATTGTGTCTAAAAAACACATTTTCTGAATAAATAGTTTTGGGACCCTTAAGTGTGTATACTTTACTGTATTTACACTTGTAATATAGTTTTTCAACAGGAAAGGTTATAAAATAGATGGAGTGGGACTTTGATTTTGGGTCCGGTACTGTTCAGTTAATATTAGTTACCCCTTGGCAGCATTATCAGAAAACACGGCATTGATTTTCACTGCTATGCAGACAATACACAAACTTTACATGTCTGTGTCACCAGAGGATTTCAGCTCCACGGATAAATTATTAGACTGTATTAGTGATTGAAATACTTGGATGGCTCACAACTTCATCTGGCCGCAAATTTTGATTCACGGGCAATAAAGATAAAACACCAGGTTAAGAAACCTAGGTGATGTTTTAGATTCTGAACTCCATTTTGAGTCATGTGACCAAAACATCTTTTTACCACCTGAGGAACATTGCCAAGGTGCAGCCGTTTCTCTCTCAGTCTTATACAGAGAGACTCATCCATGCTTTTATTACAAGCAGGCTTGACTACTGTAATGATCTCCTGTCTGATCTACCCAAGAAAGCCATTGATCAACTGGAAAACATACAGAATGCTGCAGCACGGGTACTGACCAAGACTAAACAGAGAGCACACATTACACTGGTTTTAAGGTCTCTGTACTGTAAAACATACAGAATGCTGTAGCATGGGTACTGACCAAGACTAGACAGAGGGCACACATTACACTGGTTTTAAGGTCTCTGACTGGCTGTCTGTGGGTTTTAGAATTCATTTTAAGAATCTCCTATTGGTTTTTAAATCAATCCATGATTGTGCACCCCAATACATGTCAGACATGCTTTTAAAGTTCTGTACCCAGTAGGTCCCTCAGGTCCCCTGGCCTTTTAACTATCCCAATACATAGGAGCAAGAGGCAGCCTCTGGAATAGCCGGCCAGAGAACCTGAGGGCTGAAACTGTGGACATATTTAAAAGAGATCTTAAAACACCTTTTAAGTTTTGCTTTTCCTTCCTTGTTTTTAGTCGTTCAGTTTTTATTCATTTATCGTTCAATGTCCCGCCAAGGTTAGACTGAATTCCCATGGGAATCCATTTGTTTTGGGAAGGGAAAGTCACTTCTAATTTCCTCATGAAATAAACCTGAGCTGGGCAGCGTAGCTCGTCTGTAAACACACTTTACACAGGTTACACACGCACACAGACACACCCAACAGCCATTATTCCAGGTGAAGAGGAGCCTGTGACAGTCCAACAATAACAGCACAGGGGGATATAATGAGTGTTGTTGGTGGAATAGTACTATTAGAATCTGTGTCATGGTCATTAGAGAAACCCTCCCGGATCCTTCACAGTAGAGTAGAGTAACCCCCCAGAGAACTAATCGAAGACAACCAGTCACAGATATAAGTAAAACACATAACAAACTCACTGCAAGTAATCTAAAAAGCCCTGCATGGACTTTTAGCTCACAGTATTGAACTGTAATCATGGTCCAAGTTTCTCAAGTACACCACAAGCCTTCAGAAACAAACCAGGTACAAAACAGGTACCACAAGCCTTCAGAAACAAACCAGGTACAAAACAGGTACCACAAGCCTTCAGAAACAAACCAGGTACAAAACAGGTACCACAAGCCTTCAGAACCAAACCAGGTACAAAACAGGTACCACAAGCCTTCAGAACCAAACCAGGTACAAAACAGTTGTCCATAATATTTGAACTTACCTAAAAGAGAGGAGATAGAAAAACAGCAGGTTAATATTAGACAATTGATGAAGGGCATAAGGTCACATACATGTACATGGGAACACAGATTAGATGTGTTTGTGTGTCACACCTGGACTGAAGCCAGATACTGAGGCTCCACAGGGAAGCTAACAACAACGCCCCCCTCCTCAGCAACAGGCAGCAGAGAAAGAAAAGGAGAGAGAGATTGAGAGAGAGAGAGAGAGAGACAGAGCGAGAGAGAGAGAGAGCGAGAGGGAGGGAGGGAGAGATACAGAGAGAGCGAGAGAGAGAGAGAGCGAGAGAGAGAGAGAGCGAGAGGGAGAGATACAGAGAGAAAGACACAAAGAGAGACAGAGAGAGAGAGCGAGAGAGAGAGAGAGAGAAAGAGAGAGAGAGAGAGAGAGAGAGAAAGAGAGAAAGGGAGAGAGAGAAAGGGGGGGAGACCATACCTGGCTGTGAGATATGCTATCTATAGTATCTCTATGTAAGACAAGGTATTGTTTACCACAGTATAAGGCAAGCTATGGCTTGACCTATGCTACTCATCACCCAGAGTGCTAAGGCATGTCTTTTCCAAGTCTTATAGTAACCCAGAGTCAGTAGCAGGGTCATGAACTATGTCCTCCTCTTCCAGCCTCCTGTTCAACAGGGTCAGAGGGGAGGAAGATAATAAGACAGACTTTCCATCATCCTCTTTCTATCAAGATATCTGTCTATCAATCCACACACACACACACACACACACACACACACACACACACACACACACACACACACACACACACACACACACACACACACACACACACACACACACACACACACATCAATATCTAATTCAGTGAATGTGTATGTTCTGGCCAGTCAGTGAAGCCATCCTGCGCGCGGTAGCGGCTAGCAGCAACTTCTCAGAGGGCTGGTCAGATGAATGTCAGAGACAACTCCTCACCCCATCCCACCAAAAAGAGCCTCAGTCCCATAGACAGAGACACAGATTGGTGCAGAGCAGAGGGAGGGAGGGAGAGGAGGAAGAGAGAGACAGACAAGAAGGGAGTAGAGAGAGAGAGACAGACATGAAGGGAGTAGAGAGAAAGAGGGGGGGGGGGAGAAGGGAGGAAAGAGAGAGGGGACAGACAGAGCGTGACCAGGCAGTGGGCAGCATGTTCCCCTCTCTCACCTCCCTGAGAGGAATACTGATCTAGACCAACAGCAATGTCTTTGTTCTCATGGGAACGCTGTCTGGTACAGTATTAAGTCGTATTGTTAATGTCAGTGGGTGTAATGACAAGAATATCAGACTATTGAAAATGACTGAATGTTAACTGATTTGACAGGTGGACATTTCTACAATAAATGTTCACATAATACTGTAATAAATCTGGCTAATTTGTGTCGCTATAACCCGGCAATCAAGTGCTTCAAGACTGCAAGCGTGAATCGTAAAATGTATCTTTAGGTTATTGGGAAGGCATTGATAGCCTTTGACTATAGGAATGATGCTAACCAAAGAGATGTTTAAATAATGTACTGCATTTTTCCTGAAGGTGCTTTGCAACGGGGCTGTAAAATGCTACTGAGAAGTACAAGGTAAAGCACATACCAATACTGTAGACTACGGTTTTGCAAGGAACAGAAATCATGAAGCCTTTTCTACAATCTTAGATGTGTTTCAGTTGATGATTTTCCTTTGCTGACTCTGCTCTGGTATTGTCCTGTGACGTGACAGACGGCACACTGCTACGGTGACATGACACAGTGTTTTCTCCTCTGTGTGTGGTTGGAGAAAGTTCTCTGTCTGTCATTCAGAGAGACAGAATAAGGGGAAAGAGGCAGTTGGACGTCTCCTCTGGCTGGGGTGGACTGTAATGTGGAATCCAGGCAGGCAGGACCTAAGTGAGACACAGCCTTGTGCTCAAGGAAGGAAGAGAGGAAGGGAGGGGGGGCTATACAGAGAGAGATACAGAATAGAAAAGACAGGGGAAGTGTTGTATAGCACACTGTATTACTTATACAACTACTATAAGGACAGGACATGAGACACGAGTGGAAATTAATGTGGGCATTGTTTAATGCGTCTCACAGGAAGAACATTCCAAGCATTTTAACGTAGGTAAGCAAGGGGGGGTTACAGGTGCCCTAAAGGGACAAAACTAGAATATCAATACACAACATATTCCTTTGATGACTCATAAGGAAAATATTCAATGTAAATATTAACTGTTTTGCCTATTGTTTTCTTTTTAACATAAGTCCTCTTAATGTAAATAAATTAACTTTTCAGAATAACCTTTTTTAAACTAGGGAAAGAGGGTCGATTGCCTCAGTTCCCAGACTTAACCCTGGGGTGTATTCTGCCCCAATGTCAGGGGTTACTAAATAGTCAAATTGTCAGGGGGTCGTCTTTCTCTTGCAGGGTAATGACGACGTACAGGTGAGTCTACAGTCACATTATCTCTGAGTCTGAGTGGTGATGGTGTATGCCCAGACAGGGGTGCAACAGTACCCTGAGTAGGCACTCTGGCTGGTTCAGGTTAGTCCGGAGCACTTTCCACATTTGTAGGTTGCTGCAGTGGATGTTCAGGTGATGGCTCGTAGTCATGGTAGGTCTCCAGTAGCTGATCTTGGTTTGTCACTTGGTATGAGTCATCTCTGAGGTTGGTTCCTGGCAACAGTTGATCCACGTGTCTCCTCCAGATGATGTTTTCCGGTGTGTGAACTCTGTAGGACACAGGCCCTGTTTGTGCAACCACAGCGGCTGGTATCCACTTTGGACCTTTGCAGTAGTTCCGAGCAAGAACTCTCTCTCCAGCTATGAAGCTTCTGTTTTTTTGCTTTGCTCTGTCTCTCCACCTGTGCTCGCTGTTGTGTCTGTACAACCTGTTAAGTCTTTCAGTCCAGGTCTCAGGTTGAGTCGCATGTGAAGCTGACTTTTCATCATGGCTGACGCGGGTGCCACTTTGGTTGTAGCATGGGAAGTGTTTCTGTAGGTTAACAGGAAGGTGTTTAGGCGCCTATTGAGGGATCCGATCCCTTGTGATGATTTTAAAGCTTGCTTCATCGTTTGGACAAGCAACGGAATGCCGGTGTGGGGATCAAAGATGGAGGTGAGGGGTCTATGGTCCGTCAGCAGTGTGAATCGTCGGCCAAACAGAAACTGATGAAATGTCTTATTAACTCCAAACACAATGGCGAGTGTTTCACGCTCTATCTGTGCATAATTGCTCTCGGCTTTACTTAAGGTCCGTGATGCGAAAGCAATTGGCCTTTCTTCACCTGATGGAATGATGTGTGAGACAACCGCACCAACGCCATAAGGCGATGCATCACATGCCAACTGTAATGGAAAGTTGGGGTTGAAGTGGGTTAGGGCCTCTGACTGAGCTAAGGCTGTTTTCACTTGAAGGCCTCCTCACGTCTGTCTGTCCACTTCCACTGTTTGGTTTTGTTCAAAAGTTCATGCAGTGGCTTTAACATGTCAGCTAGGTTTGGCACAAACTTTGCATAGTATGTCAGTAGTTCTAAGACTGATCTCAGCTGACTCACGTTCTGTGGGGATGGAGCTTCCGCAACGGCCTTCACCTTCGATGGCGCCTTGTGGAGCCCCGAACTGTCGATGACGTGGCCCAGGTACTCAACAGAGGGCCGGAAAAACTTGCATTTGTTCTTTCGGACCCTCAGACCATACTCCTCTAATCTCTGTAGTGTAACATTCAGGTTTCTCAGGTGCTCCTGCTCGTTTTTGCCGGTGATGAGTAGATCATCGAGGTAACATTGGACCCCAGTGAGCCCACTCAGTATCTGGTCCATAGCTCTCTGAAACAAGGACAGAGCTGAGGTGATTCCAAAAGGAATCTGTACAGTCCTTTGTGAGTCACTATGGTCAACAGTTCTTGTGACTCTAGGTTCACATGCATCTGTAGATAGGCCTGACATAAGTCTATCTTACTGAATGTTTATCCTCCAGCTAAAACAGAAAAGAGGTCGTCAATGAGGGGTAGTGGATATTTTTCAGCAGTCAAGACTGGGTTAATGGTGACTTTGAAAGTCTTAGTGATCCATCTTTCTTCATGACTGGAACAACGGGTGTAGCCCATTCACTAACATTCACTGGATCCAATACTCCACTCTCCACTAGTCTTAGCTCAATTTGAACTTTTGGTTTTATGGCGTATGGGACAGGTCTAGCTTTGAAGCATTTTGGCTTGCTGTCTGGTTTCACGGTCAGTTTAACTGTTATGTCCTTCATACTGCCAAGTTTTCCTTTCCATGATATCCTTAATATCCCATGTAGGTTTGTGTCCTCTTTTGTAACCATGTGAACTTCCTGACAGTTTAGTTTGATCTTTTCCAGCCATGTGCGTCCTAGCAATGCTGAATGGTTGCCTTTCACAATGTAGAGTGGTATCTTTACCTTCTGTTTGTTGAGCTCCACTGTAACAATCACACTTCCTCTCACTGGAACAATCTCATCGGTGTATGTTTTCAGCATCATCTTTGTGGGCTGTAGTGTGAGGTGATGTAGTTTCTCCTTGTATACAGCCTCAGGCAGCAAAGATATGGCTGCTCCAGTGTCCACTTGCATCGGTACTGCGTTTCCATCCCGTAGCGGTGTCACCCAGTATCCGTATCCATTGTCTGAAATGGACAAAACATGCAAAGATTCTTCCCCTTCAGACAGGGTATCACTTTGTTCATCCTCTGTGTGCTCCATTTTATGCACTTTCTTGTTGTACTTCCTGAAGTGGCTTTTCCTTTGTTCAGTACCTTTGTTTGATTGTGTCTTTTTGTTTTTACATGCACGTTCGATGTGACCCTTTTCCCCACAACTTCTGCAGTCTAAGTCTTTGTACCAACACTCCTCTGCTTGGTGACCTGGTTTCCCACAGCGATAGCATGGCTTCCCACCTCGTGCCTTGTTTTTTAACCACGTAGACACCTTATGCACTTTGGTCGATGCACTTAGCTGTTGTGCGTCTTTATTTGCCATTTCCATTGACGTACTCACTTCTATTGTTCTCTGCAATGTTAAGTTACTCTCAATCAAAAGGCGTTTCTGAATTGCCTCGCTGCGCATGTCACACACTAACCTATCACGTATAGTGTCACTCATTGATCGCCCAAATTCACAGTGTTCAGACAACTGTTTCAATACAGCCACAAACTGTGAGATTGATTCCCCCTCTTCTTGATTTCTCTTGTGAAACCTGAATGTCTCTGCGATTATCAGTGGTTTGGGAGAATAATGCCTTTTTAAGGTAGCCACAATCACGATATGATTTATCACCAGGTTTTTCAGGCGTTACTAGGCTGCGCAGTAGATTGAATGTTTTTCCTCCCATAACAGTCAAAAATGTTGGCACAATGACTTCTGCTTTAATTCCATTTGCCAACACAAAGTACTCCAAACGTTCTGTGTAAGAACTCCATTGTTCCACAGATTCATCAAATGTTCCTATATTTCAAACCAATGCAGACATTTTCCATTTATTTTTTATTTCTCACACTTTTCAGACGGTCCCTTACTCCCAGACCGTTTTTTCTTTTAACTCACGCTGACTTCACTTTCTCCCGCAGCGAAACTCTTCCTATCCCTCGAGGGTCTCATTGCTGTGACATCAAAAGCTAGTTAGCATCACTCGACTGGCTAGCTCCACGTTTTGTTTGCGTCTTTCTACAGCGGAAAAAAAATTACGAATTTAACTCAGACTTTCTGCCGAAGATAATGACCGCAAACGTGAGAACATTTCTTCCTCGTCGCCAGTTTTGTTGTATAGCACACTGTATTACTATGAGGATTCTGTGTTATGCACTATAGCCCGTTACCATATATGTGATTGAATATTATCTGCTGTTGGCTTGTGTGGATGTATGTGTTATGCAACATAGCTGACTTGAGACATTGTTAACAGTTTCAGGGCCATGGGTCTTTCTCATGATGGAAAAATACAGAATAACATGAAGACAGGAACTGTGCAATGAGTTGGGGGGGCACATTCAGAACGTAGTGTTGCGAGAACAAACGGTCTTTTGTTAGATAACAGGAGCCTGGTGCCTGATAACTGTATATTCTACACAATTACAACGACTGACCGCTGGAGCGCCCGGGGGATGGGACCAGCTCTGCGCCAACAATCAACGATAGGCTGGGTGAGTCTAAACCACGCCCAGTCTCTATTCTGACTGGCTGGCTCGGAAGCAGGAACTACTTCTGTCAATAGTATATTATAATATCTTTGTCAGGAACAAGTCAGTTCTCTGTTTGCCCTGCGAGGTGGGACAGAGAGCCAACCAAATGATGAAAAAGCAAAAAGATAAACTATTTGAAACACCGGAAAGAATCAACCAAGAAACAGAGAAAATTGGAATGCTATCTGGTCCTAAACAGAGAGTACACAGTGGCAGAATACCTGTGAGCATAGCCTTGCTATTGAGAGAGGCCGCCATAGCCTGTCCTCTCGAGGGCAAGGTCTGCCTATGTGCCCACTGCCCACAAAATGAGGTGGAAACTGAGCTGCACTTCCTAACCTCCTGCCAAATGTATGACCACATTAGAGACACATACACTACATGACCAAAAGTATATGGACACCTGCTCGTCGAACATCTCATTCCAAAATCAAGGGCATTAATATGGAGTTGGTCCCCCCTTTGCTGCTATAACAGACTCCACTCTTCTGGGAAGGCTTTCCACTAGACTTGCTTCCATTCAGCCACAAGAGCATTAGTGAGGTCGTGCACTGACGTTGGGCGATTAGACCTGGCTCGCAGTCGGCATTCCAATTCATCCCAAAGGTGTTTGATAGTGATGAGGTCAGGGCTCTGTGCAGGCAAGTCAACCATTTCTGTATGGACCTCGCTTTGTGCACGGGCACATTTTCATGCTAAAACAGGAAAGGGCCTTCCCCAAACTGTTTCCACAAAGTTGGAAGCACAGAATTGTCTAGAATGTCGTTGTAATTTGTAGCATTAAGATTTATCTTCACTGGAACTAAGGGGCCTAGACCCAACCATGAAAAACAGCCCCAGACCATTACTCCTCCTTCGGGCACGCTATACGCTTCAGCAGTCCCGTTCTGTGAGCTTGTGTGGCCTACCACTTTGCGGCTGAGCCATTGTTGCTCTTAGATGGTTACATTTCTCAACAACAGCACCTACAGTTGACCGGGGCAGCTCTAGCAGGGCAGGAATGTGATGAACTGACTTGTTGGAAAAGTGCCATCCTATGACGGTGTTACTTTGAAAGACACTGAGCTCTTCAGTAAGGCCATTCTACTGCCAATGTTTGTCTATGTAGATTGCATGGCTGTATGCTTGATTTTATACTCCTGTCAGCAACGGGTGTGGCTGAAATAGCCAAATCCACTCATTTGAAGGGGTGTCCACATACTTTTGTGTATATAGTGTATTTCCCCCAGATCACACAGAACCACAAAGAATTGAAAAACAAATCAAACATTAATAAACTCCCATATCTGAAATAACGTAGTGTGCAATCGCAGCAGCAAGATTTGTGGCCTGTTGCCATGACAAAAGGGTAACCAGTGGAGCACAAAAAAACATTGTAAATACAACCTATATTTATCTGTTTATTTATCCCTTTAATACTTCAACTGTTAGCATATTTTTACAACACTACATACATAGACAATAATATAACATTTTAAATGTCTATATTCCTTTAACTTTTGTGAGTGTAATGTATACTGTTAATTTCTGATTGTTTATTTCCTATCTATTTCATTTGCTTTGGTGATGTAAACATGTTTCCCATGCCAATAAAGCCCTTTGAATTGAATTGAAATTAAATTAATTGAGAGAGAAGAGAGAGAGAGAGAGAAAGAGGTGAATGGAATTAGGGTGAGCGAGACCGCAAGAGCCAAGATAAGGAAGAGACAAGAGGAATAAAACAAAAAGGATGAAAAAAGGAGAGGCGCAATTCTTCCTCCTGGAAATACCAGGGGCTGAAGAGGATGGTTAATGTCCACCCGCCGAGTGCAGCCAATCACACACCACCGTACACTGTCTCCCACACAGAACAGAGAGCAAGCATTCGTGCACAAGAAGAGCATTAGAAAGAATAATCCAAGTGAAGCAAACGGTGAGAGACTGAGAGACAGGGAGAGAGATAGACAGAAATGGAAAGGAGAGAGAGAGAAAGAGAAGGGAGTGAGAGAAAGAGAGAGGGAGGGAGAGAGAGATAGACAGAAATGGAAAGAGGGAGAGAGAGAAAGAGAAGGGAGCGAGAGAAAGAGAGAGAGAGAGGGAGGGAGAGAGAGAAAGAGAAGGGAGCGAGAGAAAGAGAGAGAGAGAGGGAGGGAGAGAGAGAAAGAAAGGGAGAAGGAGAGAGAGTCTTCTACCTGTGTGCTCTCTCCATATGATGTGATTTACTGGGTGAGGGGAGTGTCTGTCTGCAGCAGCTGGTCAGGATGTAATCAGTACGTTGCCCCAGAGCTGCATCACAGACAGTATTTGTACATACTTTTTCATCAGGCAAAAAAAAAAAAATGGTCCTGATACCTGACTGCTTTCAGTAGGGAGAATCATTGGTCCACTGAAATGTCATACTGACCTATCAGTGTTATTTATGCTGAATGTAATTGAAGCAGTAACCAATGAGGAGGTCTGACAGGGCTAGGTCAAACTGCAGTTGATAACATTAGGTCCCTTTAACAGAGAATGACTGGAAAGTGTGGTCATAACTGTCACTGCTAGTTTATTGAAGCCAGTGCAGGCCATTTGAGGAGAACAGCTGTCACTTTTCTCTTGTTCTAAGAACTGAGGAGTTGGACAATATGACAAGCTGTTGCTTCCCCATCCCCTGAGTCACCATAGATCTTCAAATAAAAGGGCAGTAGGGCAACCACATTAGGACATCCTCAGGCACAGTTTAGGAGATTAAATAGTACAGGGTTGAGAGATGACTAGGGTACAGATGAGAGTTGAGGCTGAGAACTGAGGATGTCCTAATATGCATGCCGTAGCAGGGCAGAGGCAACAACAGGGGAAAACACATCCTTGTGACAGGAGTGCCAAGAGGAACAGTGACTGAAGTAAATGGTTTCCGCCTCTGCAGGGCATCAGCACAAACTAACCATGCACACTCTGACAGGCACAAACTAACCACGCACACTCTGACAGGCACAAACTAACCACACACACACACTCTGACAGGCACATACTAACCACGCACACTCTGACAGGCACAAACTAACCACGCACACTCTGACAGGCACATACTAACCACAGTGACAGGCACATACTAACCACACACACACACACTGACAGGCACATACTAACCACAGTGACAGGCACAAACTGCATAAAGGTACTGGTACTGATATTCTGCAAAAGGAACAGGGATTGGACTGCTGAGGACTGGGATAAAGTCATTTTCTGTGATGAATCACCTTTCTGATTGTTTGGGGCATCCAGAAAAAGCTTGTCCGGAGAAGACAAGGTGAGCGCTACCATCAGTCCTGTGTCATGGCAACAGTAAAGCATCCTGAGACCATTCATGTGTGGGGTTGCTTCTCAGCCAAGGGAGTGGGCTCACTCACAATTTTGCCTAAGAACACAGCCATGAATAAAGAATGGTACCAACACATCCTCCAAGAGCAATGTCTCCCAACCATCCAGGAACAGTTCGGTGACGAATCAATGCCTTTTCCAGCATGATGGAGCACCTTGCCATAAGGCAAAAGTGATAACTGAGTGGCTTGGGGAACAAAACACTGATATTTTGGGTCCATGGCCAGGAAACTCCCCAGACCTTAATCCCATTGAGAACTTGTGGTCAATCCTCAAGAGGCTGATGGACAAACAAAAAACCACAAATTCTAACAAACTCCAAGCATTGATTATGCAAGAATGGGCTGCCATCAGTCAGGATGTGGCCCAGAAGTTAATTGACAGCATGCCAGGGCAGATTGACTCCACACTCCAAGACTGCTTCCATCACGTGGACTGGGATATGTTTCGTATTGCGTCAGATAACAATATTGACGAATACGCTGATTCGGTGTGCGAGTTCATTAGAACGTGCGTTGAAGATGTCGTTCCCATAGCAACGATTAAAACATTCCCTAACCAGAAACCGTGGATTGATGGCAGCATTCGCGTGAAACTGAAAGCGCGAACCACTGCTTTTAATCAGGGCAAGGTGTCTGGTAACATGACCGAATATAAACAGTGCAGCTATTCCCTCCGCAAGGCTATCAAACAAGCTAAGCGTCAGTACAGAGACAAAGAAGTAAATTCAACGGCTCAGACACAAGAGGCATGTGGCAGGGTCTACAGTCAATCACGGACTACAAGAAGAAATCCAGCCCAGTCACGGACCAGGATGTCTTGCTCCCAGGCAGACTAAATAACTTTTTTGCCCGCTTTGAGGACAATACAGTGCCACTGACACGGCCTGCAACGAAAACATGCGGTCTCTCCTTCACTGCAGCCGAGGTGAGTAAGACATTTAAACGTGTTAACCCTCGCAAGGCTGCAGGCCCAGACGGCATCCCCAGCCGCGCCCTCAGAGCATGCGCAGACCAGCTGGCCGGTGTGTTTACGGACATATTCAATCAATCCCTATACCAGTCTGCTGTTCCCACATGCTTCAAGAGGGCCACCATTGTTCCTGTTCCCAAGAAAGCTAAGGTAACTGAGCTAAACGACTACCGCCCCGTAGCACTCACTTCCGTCATCATGAAGTGCTTTGAGAGACTAGTCAAGGACCATATCACCTCCACCCTACCTGACACCCTAGACCCACTCCAATTTGCTTACCGCCCAAATAGGTCCACAGACGATGCAATCTCAACCACACTGCACACTGCCCTAACCCATCTGGACAAGAGGAATACCTATGTGAGAATGCTGTTCATCGACTACAGCTCGGCATTCAACACCATAGTACCCTCCAAGCTCGTCATCAAGCTCGAGACCCTGGGTCTCGACCCCGCCCTGTGCAACTGGGTACTGGACTTCCTGACGGGCCGCCCCCAGGTGGTGAGGGTAGGCAACAACATCTCCTCCCCGCTGATCCTCAACACTGGGGCCCCACAAGGGTGCGTTCTGAGCCCTCTCCTGTACTCCCTGTTCACCCACGACTGCATGGCCACGCACGCCTCCAACTCAATCATCAAGTTTGCGGACGACACAACAGTGGTAGGCTTGATTACCAACAACGACGAGACGGCCTACAGGGAGGAGGTGAGGGCTCTCGGAGTGTGGTGTCAGGAAAATAACCTCACACTCAACGTCAACAAAACTAAGGAGATGATTGTGGACTTCAGGAAACAGCAGAGGGAACACCCCCCTATCCACATCGATGGAACAGTAGTGGAGAGGGTAGCAAGTTTTAAGTTCCTCGGCATACACATCACAGACAAACTGAATTGGTCCACTCACACAGACAGCATCGTGAAGAAGGCGCAGCAGCGCCTATTCAACCTCAGGAGGCTGAAGAAATTCGGCTTGTCACCAAAAGCACTCACAAACTTCTACAGATGCACAATCGAGAGCATCCTGGCGGGCTGTATCACCGCCTGGTACGGCAACTGCTCCGCCCTCAACCGTAAGGCTCTCCAGAGGGTAGTGAGGTCTGCACAACGCATCACCGGGGGCAAACTACCTGCCCTCCAGGACACCTACACCACCCGATGTTACAGGAAAGCCATAAAGATCATCAAGGACATCAACCACCCGAGCCACTGCCTGTTCACCCCGCTATCATCCAGAAGGCGAGGTCAGTACAGGTGCATCAAAGCTGGGACCGAGAGACTGAAAAACAGCTTCTATCTCAAGGCCAGCAGACTGTTAAACAGCCACCACTAACATTGAGTGGCTGCTGCCAACACACTGACATTGACACTGACTCAACTCCAGCCACTTTAATAATGGGAATTGATGGGAAATGATGTAAATATATCACTAGACACTTTAAACAATGCTACCTTATATAATGTTACTTACCCTACATTATTCATCTCATATGCATACGTATATACTGTACTCTATATCATCGACTGCATCCTTATGTAATACATGTATCACTAGCCACTTTAACTATGCCACTTTGTTTACATACTCATCTCATATGTATATACTGTACTCGATACCATCTACTGTATCTTGCCTATGCTGCCCTGTACCATCACTCATTCATATATCCTTATGTACATATTCTTTATCCCCTTACACTGTGTATAAGACAGTAGTTTTTGGAATTGTTAGTTAGATTACTTGTTGGTTATTACTGCATTGTCGGAACTAGAAGCACAAGCATTTCGCTACACTCGCATTAACATCTGCTAACCATGTGTATGTGACAAATAAATTTGATTTGATTTGATTTGATTTGATTGCAGAGGTCTTGAAAAAGAAGGGTCAACACTGCAAATATTGACTCTTTGAATCAACTTCATGTAACTGTCAATAAAAGCCTTTGGCACTTATGAAATGCTTGTAATTATACTTCAGTATTCCAGAGTAACACATGACAAAAATATCTAAAGACACTGAGGCAGCAGACTTTGTGGAAATTAATATTTGTGTCATTCTCAAAACCTTTGGCCATGACTGTACATGTCAGCTACTACAGAAACTGAAATGACACTGAACAAAGAGTTGCAGTTAGTTTCAGAGTGGGTGGCAAGGAATAAGTTAGTCCTAAATAATTCTAAAACTAAAAGCATTGTATTTGGGACAAATCATTCACTAAACCCTAAACCTCTTGTAATTAAATTAATTAAATTAAATCTTGTAATAGATAATGTGGAAATTGAGCAAGTTGAGGTGACTAAACTCCTTGGAGTTACCCTGGATTGGAAACTGTCATGGTCAAAACATAACAAAACAACAGTAGCTAGGATGGGGAGAAGTATTGTCAACAAAGCAGGTCCTACAGGCCCTAGTTTTGTCGCACCTGGACTACTGTTCAGTCGTGTGGTCAGGTGCCACAAAAAAGGACTTGCAATTGCAATTGGTTCAGAACAGGTTCAGAACAGGGCAGCACAGCTGGCCCTTGGATGTACACAGAGAGCCAATATTAACAATATGCATGTCAGTCTCTCCTGGCTAAAAGTGGAGGACAGATTGACTTCATCACTGCCTATATTTATGAGAGGTATTGATATGTTGAATGCACCGAGCTGTCTGTTTGAACTACTGGCACACACCCATGCATACCCCACCAGACATGCCACCAGAGGTCTCTTCACAGTCCCCAAGTCCAGAGGGAGGTGCACAGGAATACATGGGAGGTGCACAGTAATACATAGAGCCATGACTACATGGAACTCTATTCCACATCAAGTAACTGATTCAAGCAGTAAAATTAGATTTAAAAAACACCTTATGGAACAGCGGGGACTGTGAAGCAACACAAACATAGGTGCATACACACACACACACGATAGCATACGCACTATACACACACACACGTAAACATGGATTTGTATGTATATATGTGGTAGTGGTGGAGTAGGGGCATGAGGGCACAGTCTGAATGTATTGTAATGTTTTTAAAATTGTATAAACTGCCTTACTTTTGCTGGACCCCAGGATGAGTAGCTGCTGCCTTGGCAGCTAATGGGGATCCATAATAAATACAAATACACAGTGACAGGCACATACTAACCACACAAACTCTGACAGGCACATAAATGGAAGGAGAGGAAATGGCAGAGAGAATAAAGAGATCAGATCATGTGACGACGACGCTGTATCTTTAACACAATGTAACTATGATGTTTCCCCAGGGAAGCATTTCTTTGGGACACAGACAGACAATGCTCTGCGTGACTGTCATCCAGCGGATGCTGCTGTATGTATTACGGCTGTCGTCGAAATGAGACCAAGGTGCAGCGTGGTAGGCGTACATTTTGAATTTATTAAATGAACACCAAAAAAACAAGAAACATAAACAACACTTAAAATAATGTAGCGTTAAACCAGCAACTAACAAAAACAAGATTCCACACCAGAAAGTGGGGAAAAGGGCTGCCTAAGTATGATTCCCAATCAGAGACAACGATAGACAGCTGCCTCTGATTGGGAACCATACTCGGCCAAAAACAAAGAAATAGACAACATAGAGTGCCCACCCCAAATCACACCCTGACCTAACCAAATAGAGACATAAAACGGCCCTCTAAGGTCAGGGCGTGACAGTATGTCAAAAATATGAAGAAAATAGGGCAGGCAGGAGCTTTTGCTCAGGTTTAACGTAAATGGTTTGAGCTAAAACGATCCCAGGAAAAATGTCATAAACCAGAATGGGAGAACGCAATACATGTGGATCTAGAGGGATTTCCAAAGGTGTCAACCACAGGTCGTATTTAAATTACGTTCACTGCTCAGACAAGGGAACACTAAGAAATAGAGAGACCATTCCCTGTTTTACGAGCTCCCCTGTTAGACGTAATGTTTCCAGCTCAACATAACGACAGACAGGCCCAAGCAGTCACTCATACACTGCTCCTGCATACACAATGCTTACTGAGGAGGCCAGTCACTATCTCAGAATTGTGTTTTCATCCAGTTATATGCATTTAAACCCATGTTGTTTTTTTACACAGAACAGATTCTTCAGTGTAGAATAACGTCATCCACCTTTGTTTTAAGAAACAGAAAGGGGTCTACCAGTCTCTTGGAAAACCTTATTATGAACAGAACTCCTCTATACAGGTGTTTGTTATGAGGGAAGTTGATAAATGTCATGAATCTAACCACGAGCTAGCCTCACATTTGTTTTTAGCTCTACAGCTCCATATTATGCTAATCCGCAGAAAGCTATTCATAACTGCAGATTGGGCCAAATTATATTTGACAGCTCGGTCCAAATATTTATCTCATGAATTCAATATTTACATTATGATTTTATTACAATCCCTATTTCCTGAAAAGAAAGTAAGCCATGCATTATACGGCATGTGGAAAGTGTTTCCGTTGTTTCCTATAATTCTCCCTCCCTCCCTCCAATTCTAAACTACTCAATAGAGGTTTAACCTGTTTATGACAGGTGCAATGCTTTGTCACAAAGCCCCAGAAGTGGCCCACCTTGTCTCTTAAAGTCTATGTTTAGACTCTGAAAGTCTATTATCTGCCAGTCAGGGGGCTATTAACTATTTATATTTTAGCAGCCATGACCTCCTTTGAAAGGTTTATATAGTAGTGACACTATAACAGCTTCACTGTTTCCATTTCTTAGACCTGGAAAACTATTATTTTCCTCCTTGCCTTTTGGAGTGAACCGTGTTGCTCATGCTAGGCTAACACGGTGTTCATGCTAGGCTAACACAGTGTTCATGCTAGGCTAACGCAGTGTTCATGCTTGGCTAACACAGTGTTCATGCTTGGCTAACACAGTGTTCATGCTAGGCTCACACAGTGTTCATGCTTGGCTAACACAGTGTTCATGCTTGGCTAACACAGTGTTCATGCTTGGCTCACAGTGTTCATGCTTGGCTCACACAGTGTTCATGCTAGGCTCACACAGTGTTCATGCTAGGCTCACACTGTGTTCATGCTAGGCTAACACTGTGTTCATGTTAGGCTCACACAGTGTTCATGTTAGGCTCACACGGTGTTAATGTTAGGCTCATACAGGGTTCATGCTAGGCTCACACAGTGTTCATGTTAGGCTAACACAGTGTTCAGGTTATGTTCCCAGAGAGATGGCCTTACGTTAGCCTGACGTTAGCCTGACAAAACCACACCATCCTAAAGGCATCTTTCTCACCTCCTCAGATTAATTGGTATTGGTAGGCACCCTAGGGCTGGGTGGTATACCGTATTTGACTACATACAGGTATTGATGCACGGACTGGTTTGGGTTTTTACTTTACTTTCTATAACGGTATTTGAATGTTTGGTTTATTAAATGTGATATGCCATGTGTAGTGTATAGTACCAGTCAAAAGTTTGGACACACCTACTCATTCAAGGGTTTTTAATTATTTTTAATTAATAGAAAATAATAATAATAGAAAAAACATCAAAACTATGAAATAACACAAATGGAATCATGTAGTAACCAAAAAAAGTGCTAAAACAAATCACAATATATTTTATATTTGAGATTCTTCAAAGTAGCCATCCTTTGCCTTGATTACAGCTTTGCAGAGTCTTGACACACACACACACACACACACACACACACAACAACAAAAAAGTCCCCTTTGCAGGACCCTGTCTTTCAGAGATGATTCGTTAAAATCAAAATAACTTCACAGATCTTCACTGTAAAGGGTTTAAACACTGTTTCCCGTGCTTGTTCAATGAACCATAAACAATTAATGAACCTGTGGAATGGTCGTTAAGACACTAACAGCTTGCAGATAGTAGGCAATTAAGGTCACAGATATGAAAACTTAGGACACTAAAGAGGCCTTTCTACTGACTCTGAAAAACACCAAAAGAAAGATGCCCAGGGTCCCTTGCTCACCTGCGTGAACGTGTCTTAGGCATACAGCAAGGAGGCATGAGGACTGCAGATGTGGCCAGGGCAATAAATTGCAATGTCCGTACTGTGAGACGCCCAAGACAGCGCTACAGGGAGACAGGGTGGACAGCCGATCGTGCTCGCAGTGGCAGACCACGTTTAACAACACCTGCACAGGATCGGTACATCCGAACATCACACCTGCTGGACAGGTACAGAATGGCAACAACAACTGCCCGAGATACACCAGGAATGCACAATCCCTCCATCAGTGCTCAGACTGTCTGCAATAGGCTGAGAGTGGCTGGACTGAGGGCCTGTAGGCCTGTTGTAAGGCAGGTCCTCACCAGACATCACCGGCAATAACGTTGCCTATGGGCACAAACCCACCGTTGCTGGACCAGACAGGACTGGCAAAAAGTGCTCTTCACTGACGAGTCACGGTTTTGTCTCACAAGGGGTGATGGTCAGATTTGCGTTTATCGAAGAAGGAATGTGTCACAGCAGTGTGTCACAGAATCATCGGAACTGAGCTTGTTGTCATTCAACGCTGTGCATTACAGGGAAGACATCCTCCTCCCTCATGTGGTACCCTTCCTGCAGGCTCATCCTGACATGACCCTCCAGCATGACAATGCCACCAGTCATACTGCTCGTTCTGTGCGGGATTTCCTGCAAGACAGGAATGTCAGTGTTCTGCCATGGCCAGTGAAGAGCCCGGATCTCAATCCCATTGAGGAAGTCTGGGACCTGTTGGAATCGGAGAGTGAGGGCTAGGGCCATTCCCCCCAGAAATGTCCGGGAACTTGCAGGTGCCTTGGTGGAAAGAGTGGGGTAACATCTCACAGCAAGAACTGGCAAATCTGGTGCAGTCCATGAGGAGGAGATGCACTGCAGTACTTAATGCAGCTGGTGGCCACACCAGATACTGACTGTTAGTTTTGATTTTGATCCCCCCCTTTATTCAGGGACACATTATTCAATTTCTGTTAGTCACATGTCTGTGGAACTTATTCAGTTTATGTCTCAGTTGTTGAATCTTATGTTCATACAAATATTTACACATTAAGTTTGCTGAAAATAAACGCAGTTGACAGTGAGAGGATGTTTCTTTTTTTGCTGAGTTTAGGTTGAGTTTAGGTTTAAGTTGAATTGAACAGTATAAAACAATCAGAATGGAGAAAGCCTGACTTTGTTGCCACCCTCGGGTCAATCACTACTCACAAACCACATTTAGAACATTTATTAAAACAAAAACATAAAAAACTGTCATACTGTCAATTTATTTTTAAATACCGTGATAGGATCATATATTTTGGCTATATGGCCCAGCCCAAAGGCACCCTGGCACCAACAGTCCTATACGCTCCGAATCTTTTTATGCACTGGACAGCCATATTAAAAACTGGGGCCTGCAAACCTCGGGCTACACACAGCGAGAGATTGATCGGCACTGTCACTTGGCGAGCACTGAGCTATTTCAATCTTGATCTCAATGCAATAGCCAGTAGCAGTTAAATCAGCACCAGTCTAAACAAAACACTGTCTAGTGTCACCACATTCAGGTTCTTCATATCCACTATCCTCATTAACCCTAGTTAACCCTCCTACTGTTTACTCAGAGGAAAAACACCCATGCTGCTATTCATTCATGTACAATAAATACACACACACACACAGTGTTGAAGCCCTCGGCAGTGTCCCTCTCAGTGTTCCTCTCTGCAAGTTAAATTGAAGTGGTGTGGAATAAGGAGTGGGGGAGGTAGGGGCCAGACCCAGGGCTGTGTCTGTCACAGCACCGCTCCACACCCCAATCCAGACCCAAAATAGACCCAGGATTTTATGCAGCAGAGAGCTCCTGAGTGAGTGGGCTGTTTCACACACACACTCACACACACACACACACACACACACACACACACACACACACACACACACACACACAGAGATCTCCACCGACAGTGTTAATACTCCACCATGACATTGAGTATTACAACACATCCTGGCACAGTTGAGCTTCCTCATGCTCGCAAGGGATGAATTTGATACACACACTGATTGAGAGTGAGTGAGTGAGTACACACACACACACACACACACACACACACACACACACACACACACACACACACACACACACACACACACACACACACACACTACAGCTGGAGCAGGAGTGTAGTGGCACAGGGCTGTGGATTCCTACCTGTGGCTGGGGACTGTGAGTAATTGAATGAAGATACACATACAGCTAGTGGAAACAGCACGACATCAGTCTGTTCCAGACACTCTGTTCCAGTGTGTGTGTGTGTGTGTGTGTGTGTGTGTGTGTGTGTGTGTGTATATGCTTTGGTTTTACTATCCTTGTGGGGACCAGAATACCTCACAAGGAAAGTAAAACACAAAAAGTGGGGACAATATGACAGTCCCCACAAGGAAAAAGGCTATTTTAGGCTTAGGGATTAGAGGTTAGGCTTAGGGGTTAAGGTTAGGGTTAGGTTACGGTGTTGGGAATATTTATTATTATATATAAACCTTTATTTAACTAGGCAAGTCAGTTAATAACAGATTCTTATTTACAATACCATAGAGATGCTATTATTCTAATTCCTAATTCTATGCTAAATACTCTGACAAAGTAGTTATTCTGATCATTATTGGGTTTGATTCCATCTGGAATAAAGTCAATTCCATTTGTCTTGTAAAAATATTATGTTCAATTCAACTGACAGGAATTGAAAGGGTATTGACCCTAGCTCTGATCTAAGAGCCCTAGGCTCTTTGTGTAATTCCGACCCAATTTTCAGGCTACCCAAGACGAAACGCAGGTGAAAAAGAGGCAGGAGAGGGAGTCCTGTTGAGATTAAGGCAAAGGGAAAACCGTCCACCTCTTCCCTCCATTCTATTGACCCTCCATTCTAGTCACTTGATAATAATATGGATGACCTCCGATCGCGGATCAACGAGACTCTCATAAATGCAATATTATCTGCTTTTCTGAAACATGGCAATCCAACTCAATGGATTCCACCTTCACGGAGCGGACAGGACATTGGCTTCAGGGAAATCTGAGAGGGGGAGGGGTAGGCCTCTTCATCAACAGCAAATGGTGTGCTGACTCAAATGGTTCACCTGGAATACCTGATGGTCAAATGCTGACCCTATCGAGAGATCTTTCAGCTGTTATCGTGACTGGTGTATATACAGTGCCTTGCGAAAGTATTCGGCCCCCTTGAACTTTGCGACCTTTTGCCACATTTCAGGCTTCAAACATAAAGATTTAAAACTGTATTTTTTTGTGAAGAATCAACAACAAGTGGGACACAATCATGAAGTGGAACGACATTTATTGGATATTTCAAACTTTTTTAACAAATCAAAAACTGAAAAATTGGGCGTGCAAAATTATTCAGCCCCTTTACTTTCAGTGCAGCAAACTCTCTCCAGAAGTTCAGTGAGGATCTCTGAATGATCCAATGTTGACCTAAATGACTAATGATGATAAATACAATCCACCTGTGTGTAATCAAGTCTCCGTATAAATGCACCTGCACTGTGATAGTCTCAGAGGTCCGTTAAAAGCGCAGAGAGCATCATAAAGAACAAGGAACACACCAGGCAGGTCCGAGATACTGTTGTGAAGAAGTTTAAAGCCGGATTTGGATACAAAAAGATTTCCCAAGCTTTAAACATCCAAAGGAGCACTGTGCAAGTGATAATATTGAAATGGAAGGAGTATCAGACCACTGCAAATCTACCAAGACCTGGCCGTCCCTCTAAACTTTCAGCTCATACAAGGAGAAGACTGATCAGAGATGCAGCCAAGAGGCCCATGATCACTCTGGATGAACTGCAGAGATCTACAGCTGAGGTGGGAGACTCTGTCCATAGGACAACAATCAGTCGTATATTGCACAAATCTGGCCTTTATGGAAGAGTGGCAAGAAGAAAGCCATTTCTTAAAGATATCCATAAAAAGTGTCGTTTAAAGTTTGCCACAAGCCACCTGGGAGACACACCAAACATGTGGAAGAAGGTGCTCTGGTCAGATGAAACCAAAATGTAACTTTTTGGCAACAATGCAAAACGTTATGTTTGGCGTAAAAGCAACACAGCTGAACACACCATCCCCACTGTCAAACATGGTGGTGGCAGCATCATGGTTTGGGCCTGCTTTTCTTCAGCAGGGACAGGGAAGATGGTTTAAATTGATGGGAAGATGGATGGAGCCAAATACAGGACCATTCTGGAAGAAAACCTGATGGAGTCTGCAAAAGACCTGAGACTGGGACGAAGATTTGTCTTCCAACAAGACAATGATCCAAAACATAAAGCAAAATCTACAATGGAATGGTTCAAAAATAAACATATCCAGGTGTTAGAATGGCCAAGTCAAAGTCCAGACCTGAATCCAATCGAGAATCTGTGGAAAGAACTGAAAACTGCTGTTCACAAATGCTCTCCATCCAACCTCACTGAGCTCGAGCTGTTTTGCAAGGAGGAATGGGAAAAAATGTCAGTCTCTCGATGTGCAAAACTGATAGAGACATACCCCAAGCGACTTACAGCTGTAATCGCAACAAAAGGTGGTGCTACAAAGTATTAACTTAAGGGGGCTGAATAATTTTGCACGCCCAATTTTTCAGTTTTTGATTTGTTAAAAAAGTTTGAAATATCCAATAAATGTCGTTCCACTTCATGATTGTGTCCCACTTGTTGTTGATTCTTCACAAAAAAATACAGTTTTATATCTTTATGTTTGAAGCCTGAAATGTGGCAAAAGGTCGCAAAGTTCAAGGGGGCTGAATACTTTCGCAAGGCACTGTATGTATGTGTGTATGTGTGTGTCCATGATGTCCCCATGTGGAGTGGAGTCATTAGGACAACCCAGCTGTGGCCAGAGATGTTTGTCCCGGGCCCATATCCATGTCCTATGGATCTAGTGGCTTTGATCTGTGCTGTAGGTAGGTTATGCTAAGGGTAAGTGTGGTACTTTACTAACATGTGGGTCACTGGTTACAGAATAAGTTGAATAGGATAATGGCTGACTGGCCTATAGGTAAAGGGGCTTTGATGTGTCCCCTGGAACTGGAGAAGTGATACAGAGAGAGAAAGAAAGGAAGAGAACGAGAAAAGAGAAAGAAGGCTCCCAAGGGTGTAAAAAACAGAGAGAGAGAGAGAGAGACTGTTAGACAGAACCAACCTGCATAGAATCATGCATATTTAATTTTAAGTGTCATAACTACCAACGCAAAACCCCTAGAGATATTGAAAGCTATGTTCAAAAGACCAAGCATTTATTGCCATTTTCCTCGATAACTTATCCAGAAACTCGCTCTCTATTCCGTCCTATAGGAGCCCATTCCGGCTCTATACACTTTATAGTTTCCTGGCTTATGCTGGCTCTTCCATGCAACTGCTTCCTCGTGTACGTCGGATCCGGGCAGGCGAGGCAAGCTGTTCGTGTTTGTAATGCTATTGTTCCAGCTGTATCAATTTAAAGCCTCTCAGCCAGGCGGTACGATACGAGTGGTTAGCTAGCTCTATAGGCTAATGCTCAGTGGGGGGGCTCACATCCCCTCCCTTCAACCCCACTCAGAACAACGTGTCCAGCTTTATAGTGAGAGTACAGATATCCAGAGCTGAGGGCTCCCTACACAGCTCACAGCTCCAGGACTAGAAATGTCTGGCCTAAACTTAACTGACACACTTTGACAGCTACAAGCTCCACTTGCCAGACAGACAGCAGATCAAGGTAAGAGTCCTCCCTACAGAGGGGGTGGCAGGTAGCCTAGTGGTTAGAGCGTTGGGCCAGTAACTTAAAGGTTGCTGGATCAAATCCCTGTGCTGACAAGGTTTAAAAATCTGCCGTTCTGCCCCTGAACAAGGCAGTTAACCCACTGTAATTATAAATAAGTATTTGTTCTTAATTGACTTGCCTAGTTAAATCTTTTACAAATATTAAAGAATTCAGAGGAGAAACCACATAGCTAACAAGCTGTCACATACACACACCTTTCAGTAGTCCTATCATTCATGCATTGAATAATCAACTGCCCCACATGAGCTAATTTACAGCAGTAGAGCCAATTTACAGCAGTAGTCCTTCAAATGCTGTTGGCACTTTAATTGGGGAGGAAGGGCTCATATTAGTGGCTGGAATGGTATGGAACCCCTCAAGCACATGGTTTCCATGTGTTTGAGTCCAGCCATTATTATGAGCCTGTGCCCTCAAGGTGTCAACACACAGCTATATCTGTGTTACATGGAGGAACAGAATGACACTGCATTTCAGCTTCCGTCTGGCCCAACACCAAGGATATGACAATGGTAATAATGATGGTCTCCCTCTCTCTGTCCCTCCCTCCCTCTTTCTCTAAGATGGTCCCACTGAGATGAGCAGACAAAGACACAGAATCCTACCAGGCACAGCTCTCACAAATCTGCAATTAAAATGAGGGCTTCCTCTCCTCCTCGTTCCACTATACACTGTCTTCTACTCTACTGTACTGTTATGTAACATAGTCAAAACTACTGATGAGGAAGCACGCAGAGGGAGGGAGTTTTTCCAAGCCTCTGTGCTTCTACATCTGCATTGCTTGCTGTTTGGGGTTTTAGGCTTGTCTAGCCCTGATCTGTTTCACCTGTCAATGTGATTGTCTCCACCCCCTCCAGGTGTTGCTTATTTTCCCCAGTGTATTTTTTCCCTGTGTTTCCTGGGTCTCTGTGCCAGTTCATCTTGTATGTTTAGTCAAGTCAACCAGCGTGGTGGTTTCCCCGTACTCATTTTCTATTCCCTTTTGCTCGTCCTCCCGGTTCTGACCCCTGCCTGACTCTGGACTACTTTCCTGCCTGCCTGATCATCATGCCTGCCCTGACCTTGCCTGCCCTTCGGTACCTATTGGACTCTGAACTGGTTTTGACCTTTTGCCTGTACACAACCATTCTCTTGCCTACCCCTTTTTGGATTAATAAACATTGTGAGACTACAACCATCTGCCTCCTGTGTCTACATCTGGGTCTCGCCTTGTGCTTTGATAAGGCTGAGTTTATGTATAAGCACTTTGTGACATTGGCTGATGTAAAAAGGGCTTTATAAATACATTTGATTGATACACACACACACACACACCAGCACACACCACACAGATTGGAGTTCAATAGCCTCATCACTAGAGGTCGATCGATTATGATTTTTCAATGCTGATACCAATTATTGGAGGACCAAAAAAAGCAGATACCGATTAAAATCGGCTGATTTTTACATTTGTAATAATGACAATTACAACAATACTGAACGAACAATGAACACTTTAAATTTAACATAATACATAGTCAATTTAGTCTCAATTAAACATGTTCAATTTGGTTTAAATAATGCAAAAACAAAGTGTTGGAGAAGTAAAAGTGTAATATGTGCCATGTAAAAAAGCTAACGTTTGAGTTCCTTGTTCAGAACATGAGAACATATGAAAGCTGGTGGTTCCTTTTAACATGAGACTTCAATATTCCCAAGTAAGAAGTTTTAGGTTGTAGTTATTATAGGATTATTTCCCTCTATACCATTTGTATTTCATAGACCTTTGACTAGTCAATGTTCTTATTGGCACTATAGTATTGCCAGCATAATCTCAGGAGTTGACTTGAAGTCATAAACAGCGCTGTGCTTCAAGCATTGCGAAAAGCTGCTGGCAAACGGAGGAAAGTGCTGTTTGAATGAATGCTTACGAGCCTGCTGCTGCCTACCACTGCTCAGTCAGACTGCTCTATCAAATATCAAATCATAGTGTAGCGTGGTAGGCTTACATTTTTACATTTATTTTATTTAAATGACACAGGAAAAACAACAAAATATAACCCAAAAACCAAAGGAAAAGCTACAAGCAGTGCAGAAAGCAACTACACACAAACAAGATCCCACAATCAAAGGTGGGAAAAGGGCTGCCTAAGTATGATCCCCAATCAGAGACAACGATAGACAGCTGCCTCTGATTGGGAACCATACCCGGCCAGAAATAAAAAGGCTCTAAGGTCAGGGCGTGACACATAGACTTATAATATAATAAACACACTGAAATACAAGCCTTAGGTCATTAATATGGTCAAATCCAGAAACGATCATTTCGAAAACAAAATATTTATTATTTCAGTGAAATACGGAACCCGAAGTCTAAATATTACTGTTACATTGCACAACCTTCAATGTTATGTCATAATTATGTACAATTCTGGAAAATGAATTACGGTCTTTGTTAGGAAGAACTGGTCTTTTCACAGTTCGCAACGAGCCAGGCGACCCAAACTGCTGCATATACCCTGACTCTGCTTACACTGAACGCAAGAGAAGTGACACAATTTCAGGTACCGCATTGATTATATGCAATGCAGGACAAGCTAGTTAAACTAGTAATATCATCAACCATGTGTAGTTAACTAGTGATTATGTTAAGATTTATTGTTTTTTATAAGATAAGTTTAATGCTAGCTAGTAACTTACCATAGCTCCTTGCTGCCTGCACTCGCGTAACAGGTGGTCAGTCAGACACGCAGTCTCCTCGTGGATTGCAATATAATCGGCCATAATCGGCGTCCAAAAGTATCGATTACTGATTGTTATGAAAACTTGAAATCGGCCCTAATTAATCGGCCATTCCGATTAATCGGTCGATCTCTACTCTTCACAGGCATAACTCGAAAAACATTATGCAGGTATGGCTGCGATCAGTTAATCATTAAGCTAATGACAAGAACAAAACAAATTGATAAACTTCTGAAACTGAGTGGTTCTACAATTTAGTTTTTATCATCATAAAAGGAAAGCTGTGTTAAGTTATTCATGGATTTCTTTGAGCAATCTAAGCTTCCTCCGGGGGAGAGGAGCGGTATGCTCAAGTGAGGAATATATTAGCATTTTAAATGATCAGATTTAGCTTTGGAAGCATTTACAGCATTCAACCATGAATGTATTTCATTACAAATCAATGATAAAACAATACTTGGTGGGTGGTTCTGTGTGTAATTGTCTTCCGTCTTCTGTTGACAATAAGAAACAATCAACTAGTTATGTATTTGGTGAAATTAAAAGGAACATGGTACATTGTGTAATAAAGAATGGCCCGTATCACGTATCACTGGCCCGTATCACTCTGAGGTAGCTTGGCACCTCATGCTTGCTTACCTCGTGTTTTACAAAATATGTCGAGAGAAATATATTTTGTGAAGGCTATACCCTCTCTTTCCTCTAAAAAGGGGCACACCATCATTTATTGATGAATACTGTAGGTGTATAGGGAGAAAATAGGTGCTATTCACAGACCCTGCCTTTTGGCGATATATACCCAATACTCCATCCCTCCTCCCCTCTCCAAAAATACACTTCCCTCTAAAATAGAGTTCTATAGAAACACATGATTAAATCTCAGAGCTGGCCCCCAATCCTCAATGTGATGGCAAAGCTTATAGCTTCCTCTGCAGGTTAATATACTACTATAATAAGACCACGCCCCCTTTACTCCCGCTAACTCCACCCAGCAAAGTGACCCAGGTAGCAGAAGTGATGGCTACAGTCTCCTTGGAGCTTGCCAGAAAGGCTAGGAGGAGGAGTGACTGGAACTGAAAAGGCCCTCCTCCCTCTACACTTTGATTTAGAGTCACACTGGAGGATTACACAGAGATGAACGGGATGAATGTGTAATCTGGGAGTGGGTTTAAAATGGGGAGGAGTTTCAACCTTCCTTCACCCTCTGCCACCCTGTCTAGCAGGTGTGTGTGTGTGTGTGTGTGTGTGTGTGCTCAGTGGGCATCCCTTATGTTAGACTAAGCAATTAACAGATGGGCTAATTTCATCCCTTTTTTTATTTATTTGTGGCTTACGTTCAGTGATCCTCTAAATAAGGCCTAATCCTGAATGTGATTAAATGCAGGAGGTCTAGGCCTCCTCTCCCACCTGCCAGCCTACCAGGCTAATACATAGTGAGCTCCAAAAGTATTGGGACAGTGACACACGTTGTGTTGTCTTGGCTCTGTACTCCAGTACTTTGGATTTGAAATGATACAATGACTGACTGGGAGGTTAAAGTGCAGCCTGCCAGCCTTCATTTGAGGGTATTTTCATCCATTTCTGGTGAACCGTTTAGAAATTACAGCACTTTTTGTACACTTTTAGGGGACCAAAAGTATTAGCACAAATTCACTTAAATGTGTATTAAAGTAGTAAAAAGTGAAGTATTTGGTCCCATATCCTAGCATGCAATGATTACATCAAGCTTGTGACTTGACAAACTTGTTGGATTCATTTGATGTTTGTTTTGGTTGTGTTTCAGATTATTTTCATTAATGATGTATGTGTGTGTGTGTGTGTATCATACCCAAGACATGCTAACCTTTCACCACTACAATAACAGAAAATGTTTCACTGTCCCAATACTTTTGGCGCCCAGTGTAGCTCTTCCATATAGGCAACTCTACTGATCAAAGGACATCCGTCTCAGAGATGTTATCATGCTGAGGGGATAAAAAAGGAAAAGTTGGCCACCAGCTTCAGAAGCCTCTGTATGCATGACTCCAGGTTACGGTGTTAAGAAACGTCACCACACCGTCTGCCGTGTAAAACATAGCAGCTTCTTTTCTAAGAGTGTTGCCTATCTAGAACCTTACAGGGTTCTTCGGCTGTCCCCATAGGAGAACCCTTTGAAGAACCTTTTTTGGTTCTAGGTAAAAACTCTTTTGAGTTGCATGTATAACATTTTACAGAGGGTTCTGCATGGAACTCAGACGAGTTCTACCTGTAACCAAAAAGGGTTCTCTTAAGGGGACAGCCGAAGAACCCTTTTGGAACCCTTTTTCTAAGAGTGTACTCATTCTGACGCAAAAACAGAGAAACCTGTCTAAGAGATCTGGCTCTGTGGGTGTGAGATCCATTCTTTGTGGTCTTGGGTCTTTGAAATAACAATCCATTTTGAACAGGGTGCATATTGGTTATGCAGTGAAAATGTTTTCTTTATTCAGATGTCTACACTCAGTGCTGAGCGTTCCATCCCAAACAGCCTGAGAGAGAGAGAGAGAGAAAGAGAGAAACAGAGAGAGAGAGAGACAGAGAGAGACAGAGAGAGAGAGAAAGAGAGAGAGACAGAGAGAGAAAGAGAGACAGAGAGAGAGAGAGGAAGGAAAGCGATGGACACATGGTTCTCATTTCTGAATTCCAGAAAAGCAAAATCATGATATAGAATACCACTCCTCTTGTTTCCTAAAATTAATTTACTTAAGATGTCATCGCGTTCAAACAAATTGAACAAATCCAAAACACAGAATATAGCAGAAACGGGGAGAGAGAAAAAAAAAGAGTGAGAGGCGAAGCAAGGGAGAGGGAGAGGGAGAGGGAGATTTGGCACAGACCAACATTTGGGCATTTTGTCAGACAACCTGGCTACCTGGGCAGGAATCCAAGACCAAGGATCAAGGGAAGGATTTATTATATTACAAATTATAAGACATAGACATACTGTAGGTCACTCTCAATCCTTCTATGATGAATTCTCCACACCAGAACTGAAATCAAGGTCGAAACAAACCAAATTATAAAGGAAATGTGTGTGTGTGTGTGTCCCTGTGTATGAACACACATGTCAATAGCAACAGAGAGACCAGAGACCGTCCCAGAAGCCAGCAGGTAAGGTAATGAGGTACACACTCACACTCCTCTGTGCTCAGTGAGGGAGATGAGAGGATCAGGACCCACCACTATTACACCACTGAGCAGCCAGCACACATACAGAGCTTTTATTACTGCCAGACGAGACACTGAGCCCACAAGAGTGCCCATACACACACACACGTATATTAATGGCTATACTGTACTACTGCCAGATTTAACATTGAGCCCCCCCCCCCCCCCCCCCCCCCACACACACACACACACACACACACACACACAAGGAGAGAGAAGAGGAGAGAGAGAGAAAAAAAGAGAAGAGAACAGAAGAGAAGAGAAGAGAGAGAGAGATATGTCATATTAAGCCTACTACCAGACAGAATGAGGACACATACCAAACAAACACACCATAGTCCATACCACTGCCTGACCAGAGACACGATATGTACAGCCTGTAGATACCCCTAGACCACACACAGCCTGTGGATACCCCTAGACCACACAGCCTGTAGACCCCTAGACCACACACAGCCTGTAGATACCCCTAGAGCACACACAGCCTGTAGATACCCCTAGACCACACACAGCCTGTAGATACCCCTAGACCACACACAGCCTGTAGATACCCCTAGACCACACACAGCCTGTGGATACCCCTAGACCACACACAGCCTGTGGATACCCCTAGACCACACACAGCCTGTAGATACCCCTAGACCACACACAGCCTGTGGATACCCCTAGACCACACACAGCCTGTGGATACCCCTAGACCACACACAGCCTGTAGATACCCCTATACATCACACAGCCTGTAGATACCCCTAGACCACACAGAGAACACACAGCCTGTAGATACCCCTAGACCACACAGAGAACACACAGCCTGTTGATACCCCTAGACCACACAGAGAACACACAGCCTGTAGATACACCTAGACTACACACAGCCTGTTGATACCCCTAGACCACACACAGCCTGTAGATACCCCTAGACCACACACAGCCTGTAGATACCCCTAGACCACACACAGCCTGTAGATACCCCTAGACCACACACAGCCTGTGGATACCCCTAGACCACACACAGCCTGTGGATACCCCTAGACCACACACAGCCTGTGGATACCCCTAGACCACACACAGCCTGTGGATACCCCTAGACCACACACAGCCTGTGGATACCCCTAGACCACACACAGCCTGTAGATACCCCTAGACATCACACAGCCTGTAGATACCCCTAGACCACACAGAGAACACACAGCCTGTAGATACCCCTAGACCACACAGAGAACACACAGCCTGTTGATACCCCTAGACCACACAGAGAACACACAGCCTGTTGATACCCCTAGACCACACACAGCCTGTAGATACCCCTAGACCACACACAGCCTGTGGATACCCCTAGACCACACACAGCCTGTAGATACCCCTAGACCACACACAGCCTGTGGATACCCCTAGACCACACACAGCCTGTGGATACCCCTAGACCACACACAGCCTGTAGATACCCCTAGACATCACACAGCCTGTAGATACCCCTAGACCACACAGAGAACACACAGCCTGTTGATACCCCTAGACCACACAGAGAACACACAGCCTGTTGATACCCCTAGACCACACACGGCCTGTTGATACCCCTAGACCACACACAGCCTGTTGATACCCCTAGACCACACACAGCCTGTAGATACCCCTAGACCACACAGAGAACACACAGCCTGTAGATACCCCTAGACCACACAGAGAACACACAGCCTGTAGATACCCCTAGACTACACACAGCCTGTTGATACCCCTAGACCACACACAGCCTGTAGATACCCCTAGACCAAACACAGCCTGTGGATACCCCTAGACCACACACAGCCTGTGGATACCCCTAGACCACACACAGCCTGTGGATACCCCTAGACCACACACAGCCTGTGGATACCCCTAGACCACACACAGCCTGTGGATACCCCTAGACCACACACAGCCTGTGGATACCCCTAGACCACACACAGCCTGTGGATACCCCTAGACCACACACAGCCTGTTGATACCCCTAAACCACACAGAGAACACACAGCCTGTAGATACCCCTAGACCACACACAGCCTGTAGATACAGCCCATATACTACTGCAGGAACAATTACACAAGGAAAACATTGTAAGCCTGCTTTTAGGATTGTACCACATACTGTAAGCTTATAGGAGGAAGAAAGAATACAGTACAGTATGGTAGCAAAGGATTCTGGCCACTATAATAAGCATCATGGCAAAACTCACACACTTCCAAACCCCTGTAGTCAAGTGCTTCTGAATCTGAGCTCCATAGAATTTGGAAAGCTGTCCAACAACGACATCAGTCTCACCAGCAACTAAACAGCTGCAGCCAAGCAGCGTCCTCACATCCTCTTGCCTAACACTGAAAGCTACATCGACGGTAAAACACCCCAGGAAGAGTGAACATACACATGTGGAGAAGGTGAATACACACACCCCTCTGGGGAATGTCAACAGCTTCATCTCAGAATGAGAGGTGTAAAGAGAGAGAGAGACAGAGAGAGTTGATCGTTTATTTATAGTTTAGTTATTTATAGTTCCACGCTCATTAGGCAATTCCCACTAATTACGAATAGAGTTGTCTGAGAGGCATTCACACAAACACATTTAATGAGTTATACATCACTTAAAATGTACAGGGCACTAGCATCCATGCCTGCGGTTGATTCCTGCTCGGGTTCAACTCTGCTGTTTTCAGACCTGTAATATCATGTCAATTAAACACATTAGGGTATGATGGAAAAAATGGCCACACCCAACAGCCATGAAATACAAAACACACACTAAACTGACATCATAACTCATTAGAAGTACTACTAATCCATGACTTAATGGTTGGTCGAAGAGACAGTGAGTCAACCTGTACTGGAGTCTAGTTGCATCCAAGATGGTTCAGTTTGGAGCCACATAAATTGATTCAGCTATATCTATCCCTGGTGTGGTAATTACTGGCAGCCGTTCTGAATGCTGAGACTTCAGGGATGGAGGGAGAAAGAGAGAGGAAAGGAGGGAGAAATAGAGAGGAAAGGAGGGAGAAAGAGAGAGGAAAGGATGGAGAAATAGAGAGGAAAGGAGGGAGAAATAGAGAGGAAAGGAGGGAGAAATAGAGAGGAAAGGAGGGAGAAATAGAGAGGAAAGGAGGGAGAAAGAGAAAAGGAGGGAGAAAGAGAGGGGAAAGGAGGGAGAAAGAGAGAGGAAAGGAGGGAGAAAGAGAGAGGAAATGAGGGATAAATAGAGAAGAAAGGAGGGAGAAAGAGAGGAAAGGAGGGAGAGAATCAGAGTGAAAGAGACACAAGCAGATGCTCTGACTGGCAACAGTGAATGGGCACGCATAGGCCAGTGCTAGATACCACCCCTCTATACATACACAGACACACACTCTCAACCAATGTAGAATAGCTCAGTAATGACCCCAATACCCCCTACCCCACTATCACAAACCGAGCGCTGCACTCCAGCTAATACCAATTCAGCATATAGATTAACCCTCCAAAATGCTCATCTAATTTCTACTCAGGCAGTCCCCCTTCATCGGATTACAGACTAAACTACTCCAGATTGCAGGGGGAGAAAGCATGCTTCTTCTCCAGCCTCCTCTACCCTCTTAGACATCTGAGAGGACGTTTTAATAGAATCAAATTAGGGTGAGAGCAAAGGCCCAACGAGGAAAACCACGTCTTCCTTTCACCAGAATGTTAGTTAAATTGACGAGTAAGGGCAGTGCCTGTAAGGGCAGTGCTAGTAAGGGCAGTGCTAGTAAGGGCAGTTCTACTAAGGGTGGTGCTACTAAGGGCGATGCTAGTAAGGGTGATGCTAGTAAGGGCAGTTCTACTAAGGGCGGTGCTAATAAGGGCGATGCTAGTAAGGGTGATGCTAGTAAGGGCGGTGCTACTAAGGGCGATGCTACTAAGGGCGATGCTACTAAGGGCAGTGCTAGTAAGGGCAGTTCTACTAAGGGCGGTGCTACTAAGGGCGATGCTAGTAAGGGCGGTGCTACTAAGGGTGATGCTACTAAGGGCAGTGCTAGTAAGGGCAGTTCTACTAAGGGCGGTGCTACTAAGGGCGGTGCTACTAAGGGCAGTGCTAGTAAGGGCAGTGCTACTAAGGGCGGTGCTAGTAAGGGCCGTGCTACTAAGGGCAGTGCTACTAAGGGCAGTGCTACTAAGGGCAGTGCTACTAAGGGTAGTGCTACTAAGGGCAGTGCTAGTAAGGGCCGTGCTAGTAAGGGCCGTGCTAGTAAGGGCCGTGCTAGTAAGGGCCGTGCTAGTAAGGGCCGTGCTAATAAGGGCGATGCTAGTAAGGGTGATGCTAGTAAGGGCGGTGCTACTAAGGGCGATGCTACTAAGGGCGATGCTACTAAGGGCAGTGCTAGTAAGGGCAGTTCTACTAAGGGCGGTGCTACTAAGGGCGATGCTAGTAAGGGCGGTGCTACTAAGGGTGATGCTACTAAGGGCAGTGCTAGTAAGGGCAGTTCTACTAAGGGCGGTGCTACTAAGGGCGGTGCTACTAAGGGCAGTGCTAGTAAGGGCAGTGCTACTAAGGGCGGTGCTAGTAAGGGCCGTGCTACTAAGGGCAGTGCTACTAAGGGCAGTGCTACTAAGGGCAGTGCTACTAAGGGCAGTGCTACTAAGGGCAGTGCTAGTAAGGGCAGTGCTAGTAAGGGCCGTGCTAGTAAGGGCCGTGCTAGTAAGGGCCATGCTAGTAAGGGCAGTGCTAGTAAGGGCAGTGATACTAAGGACCGTGCTACTAAGGGCAGTGCTACTAAGGGCAGTGCTACTAAGGGCAGTGCTACTAAGGTCAGTGCTAGTAAGGGGTATTATCCAGTCAGTCACTACTCACCAGGAGTAGATTCACTGAGTCTTACCCAGAAACAGTGACTCTTTCTGGGGGTACTTCCCCAGTGCCCCAGTCTGCTAATGCATCTCCGCCAAAGTAGTCTGCTAAATGGCATAGACTTAGAATTCAATTTGTATTCAGTGTGTGTAGGAAAGTCCAGCTGGCCTGAATGTGAACAGTTATGAATCAAACTGGATTGAGATTTATAAGTAAATCCCCAACAAAACAATTCATTCCTTTAGCCTACTCCTTAAAAAATAGGATTCAACAACAAAGATATAGGCTAAACCATTGTTATAAAAACTGTAAGAATATGAGTACTAGGGACACTACCAGAGTCCTTAGCATCTTATTCTCACTACAACAACATTATGCCAACATGCCTACTCATCATGGGCAAAGAACCAGCAATAACTTTCATCCTGAAAAGCTTCAAAGCCCGTTTCCCTCAAAGGAGACTTCAGAATCACAACGCTGAAAAGCAGCTATTAAGATGTAAAGCTGTGGTGTGTCACACAGACCTACAGCAGCTTAGCCAAGATAGATTCATGAAGTCGTACACACAAAAGACAGGGGAAACACTGGGCTTCAGTCTTAGTCAACAACTCTACACACATAGATGCATGGACGAAAGTGCTCATAACACACACACACACACACACACACACACACACACACACAGAGCATTATATTCACCAAGTTCTGAACTGTGGAGCCATCGGACATGAATAACTGCATTCCACTGAAACAATGGAGAATTCACTTTTAAGTAATCTCGTCAGCACACACACCCCAGAGCATGCTACCAGTCACCTCGGCAAATCTCCAGGTCTGGCATCCTAATACCACTTCAGAGAATGAAGAGAATAAGAGTGTGTGGTTGAGGTGGGGTTTGTGTGTGTATTTGTTCGTGTTTGTGTGTGCGCAAGGAAATACTCATGTACGCATGCGTGAGTGTAATTAATGTGCTCCAGGAGGTTAATTAGAATAAGAACCGGGGAATGGTCCCGTGTGGCCCAGTTGGTAGAGCATGGCGCTTGCAACGCCAGGGTTGTGGGTTTAATTCCCACGTGGGACGAGTACGAAAAAGTATGAAAATGTGTGCACTCACTACTTACTGTAAGTCGCTCTGGATAAGAGTGCCTGCTAAATAACTAAAATGTAAAAATGGAAGACGCCATATGAAAAACGACTACAGGAGTACCCTGGAATGACCAGCTTCTGTGTTGTGTGCACAGCCTAGTGCTAACCAATCAGAGACAGGTTAGGCATCTCATCAGGTGTGTATTGACCCCTGGATGCTCCACTCGACCTCTTATAATAGATGCTCAAAAACACTGGCGGTTCCCACGCAGGCCCTTAACCTTGACTTCAAGGTCCGCCACGCGGCCATTACCCCTCGCTGATATCCAGGAGGAGGGTGGTAAATAACGTCTTGATACAGGGAGAGGTGCGTGCTCTCCTGCGCGTGTGTGGCATTGTTGATATTCAAAAGACAGAAAAGCAAGCTGTGCACCTGCTCCTGTGATCGGGACGGTCAGCTGAACAGGTTTGGAAAGATGAGCTGTACTGCAGCAGGAGACCATGGACAATGCAATGGAAATCTAGTCCGTACTTGAGATCTCCGATCAAAACCTAAATGAACTGTAGGAGACTTTTCTAAACTGTTCATTGAAATCCAGTTGTATGGTTTATTTGGCGACTCAAAATAATATGTTTAAAAGCAGCCAAAGAGCTCTGGTGTCTGGTGTGGGTCATCAAGGACTGGTAGAGCTAAGAGCAGGCAAGAGTATGACCTGTGAGTGATGACCTGTGAGTGATGCCAAGGAAGTTCTAGCACTGATACAGTGCACACACTCAGACACACAAAACCACCTCTGTTTTGCCAACACACACTTCACAAATTCATAAAATCAACCCCACTTAGTGGAGTCTTATGATAAGGACACTAGGCAGCTATCACAGCTCGTGGCATTTCTGGGCGATCAAACTATTCGTTATAGGGAACTTTGGGTTTGTTTTGTTGTTGATTTTCTCACTTGCAGAAACTTCTGAAAGACCAGGTTGCTGTCAATGGGTTCCTCTCAGCTGATTAGCATTGGAAGGAAGATCAAAACATATTCATCCTATTGTTCCCTACAACGGCCCCATGGAGTCAAACATGCTGCTGTGGATCCAAAACAAAGCAGTGTGAGTGTTTGGATATATTTGCTAGTACACACTACTTGATACAATTCTGATCTGATAAAGTCTATTGTACCCACAACCTTAAGCCTTGACTGTCTCCTGTCTGTTCTCCCCAGACGCCCTAAAGGGCATAGTATAAGAAACAGGGATAGATGACCACTTCCCACTGACCCCTCAGATTCCTGCAGGCCACTTGATAAGAGAGGTGTAATTACCTGCTGCACTGACATGGGCTGTTTTAAGCATATTGTTGTTCAGGTTAACCAAAGCAAAGCATGCAGTCCTTTGAGCTATTGTAATACTAATTACAGTGTTAGAGGCTATAATTGGGTCTGGGCACGATATTTGTCGTTTTTATGAGAGTTTATGTCTGCTTGTTGTCATGTTATCTTTGTTGTCTCGCCTCGTTCGCTCCTGTGCTGTGCACCTTACCATTTACACCAGAGATCTGTATATAATGACGAGACGCTCATGTCTCCGCCCTAACAATGGGAGTCGATATCGCAAAGGCGGGAAGGCAGCCGACAAGTTTAGGTTCAAATTAAGCGCATAGAAGTGCATTGGGCTTATTTTGGACAGATATTGAAGGGAGTGAAACCTCTCGCATTGCCTCTTTCTCCCAAGTACACCCCCCTACCACTCACAACAACAAAGAGAGATCATTTCTTCCTCTCTGACAAACGGTTTCAACTCGCTATTTGCATTTGAGGTTTGGTCCAACAGAATCGGTCATATGGACACTGAAACACATGGATATACATTATTTTACTGTACTAGAGGAGAAATGAACCTGTTGAACCATACTATATTAATGTCTAATACCTCAGATGATTTTGACCAGAGCAGACACTGCTAAAGCAGATGTACCAAGGAACATTCATTCTGGAAACTGAATGGTCAGTTTGACGCGCATTACGGGACCACACATCGCTAGCAGCATTTTAGTCAAATAAAGAATGTTGTACTATCTGTTTAGTCTGTGTTTCATAAATGTGCAATAAGCATTAAATAATTATATATTGGAATTGGCAACTCGTTCCCATTCTGAGAAATAAGGTAAGTCACTTGATTTCAACACTTGAACCAAATGGACAGGCTAGCATGCTGTTTATTCTGTTGGAGACGGACAGAAGGGTGTGTTCATAACAGTTGGAGACGGACAGAAGGGTGTGTTCATAACAGTTGAAGACGGACAGAAGGGTGTGTTCATAACAGTTGGAGACGGACAGAAGGGTGTGTTCATAACAGTTGGAGACGGACAGAAGGGTGTGTTCATAACAGTTGGAGACGGACAGAAGGGTGTGTTCATAACAGTTGGAGACGGACAGAAAGGTGTGTTCATAACAGTTGGAGACGGACAGAAGGGTGTGTTCATAACAGTTGGAGACAGACAGAAGGGTGTGTTCATAACAGTTGGAGACGGACAGAAGGGTGTGTTTACAACAATTCAACTGTTTTGTCTTATTAACTGAATTCAGAGCTTTTGAAATAATTACACCTTTATCCAAGTTTGCTAAACTTGAAATATAAATATTAGCTGGCTACTCACTAGCACATGGGCTTGTGCTTGAGAGATTGCTACATGATTAGTGAATCTGCATTATGCATAGTTCTAATTCAATTTGCAACAAAAAATCATTTTATATAGACAGACCTGAAAGGCAGATCAGTGATTACTGCAACAACAAAAAACAGGTACATTATTTTGATAAAATAATGTAATTATTAGTGGGTCTTATGGTTGTGGAAGGCCTATATGTAGCCAAGGTATGAAGCTCTGAATTCATTCGATTGTTGCTGACTGTTTAAATGCAATGTATTTGAAGTTTAATTGTACAAAAAAGCTTATTTATAGAAAAAAATATGGTTTGGGATGAGTCACACCGCAGATTGAATGAAAAGCAGCCAACAAGTGCCCAGCATATGTGGGAACTCCTTCAAGACTGTTAGAAAAGCATTCCAGGTGAAGCTGGTTGAGAGAATGCAAAGTGTGCAAAGCTGTCATCAAGTCAAAGGGTGGCTATTTGAAGAATCTCAAATCTCAAATATATTTTTATTTGTTTAATACTTTTTTGGTTACTACATGATTCCATGTGTGTTATTCATAGTTCTAATTTCTTCACAAGTATTCTACATTGTAGAAAATAGTACAAATAAAGAAAAACCCTTGAATGAGTAGGTGTTCTAAAACTTTTGGCATGTAGTATATCCTGAATTGCCCATAAGTTTGAAAAAAATGGATATATGAGTTTTAAGCAAAATACCCCAGCCCTAGCTATAATCACTAAGATTTACTTCTTTAATTTACAGACTTCAAGGCTTATTGTGAAGTGTTTTAAAACATTTTCTTTGTGTTTAGACACACACACACACACACTACGATATGACGTTAAACGAAAACTGCTTTTATTCCATTAACGTAGACAATCATCACAAAGAGCACTTGATGCCTGTAATCCTAAAGCTAAATCAAGCCAGCTAAATCTAATGATTTAACTCTGAGTAGGTTTAGAGGGACTAGGAGACTGACTGACTGACCAAAGACAGAGCTGCTCGGTAAAGCCCTCTTCCACTCCAGACTTTTCCTCTGCCTCTCTATGAGAGTCTAGAAACACCAGACACTGGTGGACAAACCCAAGCTGTCGGCCGCCCAGAAAGCCCCAGAAGAATGTCTTCGAGGCCAAACAAAAAAACTGGAGAGACTTAAAAAAAAAAAAAAAAAAAACGTCAGACCAAAGGCCTGATTGTATTTTATCGGGAAAGAGACAAACCCCCGGTGGGCACGCCTCTCAGGCATAAACACAAGCACTGTCTTTGTCCCCTAGGGGTCTTCACAGGGGCCACTTCACACAGACAGCCATTCAGGCAACAATCCACAAACGCACACGCACACACATACACACGCACAAGCGCGCAGCAAGGGCCTCCGGTTCACACTCGATGCTATCGATCGCTGTTAGCGCATTCCGTTACATTGAACTCCACTTAACATACTCCACGTACACACACGCACACACACACACACCATCCGTCAGCTCTCAAGAGGGGGCAGAGCGAAGGCATGCTACAAATGCGAGATATGTTTGAAACACTGTGCCTCAAGGGTGGGTTACACAGCCACTTTGATCCCACACCAATACAAATATGCTATTAGCGATTAGCCTACCACCCACTTTTACAGGTCTGCTAGCTTGGGAATAGATGAGTGGGAGAACAGGCTATAGGAGCTACGTAGATAGCGATCTAGTGAATGTGCCTCATAGAAGAAGCCAACACAAGACTTCACCTTCACCCCTAACGGTCATCAACATAATCAACCTCTTCATTCCACCGCCCTTCATCCTGTGGTCTGACCTGGGGTTCATCATAGTCTACTGTACTATTCTGTACTATACTGTACAGTACTGTGTCAAGGGACAGTGTTATTTGATTATTTTCATTCATCGCTCAGATGTTTTACTTTGGTCCAGTGTTTCTGCTATCTAAAAGATATAGGCTTCAAAATCAGTTTCAAATAACATATTTGTGCCATAGGTCCTAGATGTTGCTTTGGGGGCCTTTGGAGCCAGAGGTCCTAGATGTTGCTTTGGGGGCCTTTGGAGCCCCAACTACAAATAACATGACTATGCTGTTGTTCTTACTGACACTGTTGGTTTACGTCCTAGAATAAGAGTCCCAAAGTCCTAGGGAGAGAGTGAGAGAGTGAGAGGTGGAGAGAGTGAGAGATGGATAGAGAAAGGGATGGCGAGAGTGAGAGATGGAGAGAAAAAGAGGAGGGAATGAATGAACAGATGAATGAATGAATGAATGAATACCCACCATCAGCTCAACGGTATTGGAAACAGGGTTAATTGCTTCCTAAGACCGTGAATGGGCATCTCTCACTGTGTGTTCATAACCAGGGCTACAGTAGTAACAATACCCTCACGCCCAATGAGACGTGTGAAGCTGGGTACTCTTAACACTCAGAACTGATATGCAGACAACTGTCTCCATCAAACCTGTCACAGCCTATTAATTTTTTTATATTTTATTTCACCTTTGTTTAACCAGGTGGTAGGCTAGTTGAGAACACCTTTATTTAACCAGGTAGGCTAGTTGAGAACAAGTTCTCATTTGCAACTGCGACCTGGCCAAGATAAAGCAAAGCAGTTTGACACATAAAACAACACAGAATTACACATGGAATAAACAAACATATAGTCAATAATGCAGTAGAAAAAGTATATATACAGTGTGTGCAAATGAGGTAGGATAAGGGAGGTAAGGTAATAAATAGGCCATGGTGGCAAAGTAATTACAATATAGCAATTGAACACTGGAATAGAAGATGAATGTGCAAGTAGAGATACTGGTGTGCAAAGGAGCAAGATAAATAAATAAATACAGTATGGGGATGAGGTAGTTTGATGGGCTATGTACAGGTGCAGTGATCTGTAAAATGCTCTGACAGCTGGTTCTTAAAGCTAGTGAGGGAGATATGAGTCTCCAGCTTCAGTGATTTTTGCAGTTCGTTCCAGTCATGGGCAGCAGAGAACTGGAAGGAAAGGCGGCCAAAGGAAGAATTGGCTTTGGGGGTGACCAGTGAGATATACCTGCTGGAGGGGGTGCTACGGGTGGGTGCTGTTATGGTGACCAGTGAGCTGAGATAAGGTGGGGCTTTACCTAGCGGAGACTTGTAGATGACCTGGAGCCAGTGGGTTTGGCGGCGAGTCTGAAGCGAGGGCCAGCCAACGAGAGGGTACAGGTCAAAGTGGTGGGTAGTATAAGGGGCTTTGGTGACAAAATGCTATGCTACTGTTTGCTACACCGCTGTAACTTTTAGGCAATTCCCATTTTAGAGGATATAGAGGCATATTAATATGATGTCACAGGTCAAGGGACAATCGAGCATGTTTGCTATACATTAGAACATGTGTAAAACTCATTCCACGGAGAGTCGAGTGTCTGCAGGCTTTTGCCCACCCTTGCACTTGATTGATTGATGAATTAAGGTCCCTGATTAATAAGGAACTCCCCTCACCTGGTTGTCTAGGTCTTAGTAAGGAACTCCTCTCACCTGGTTGTCTAGGTCACAGTAAGGAACTCCTCTCACCTGGTTGTCTAGGTCTTAGTAAGGAACTCCCCTCACCTGGTTGTCTAGGTCACAGTAAAGAACTCCCCTCACCTGGTTGTCTAGGTCACAGTAAGGAACTCCTCTCACCTGGTTGTCTAGGTCACAGTAAGGAACTCCTCTCACCTGGTTGTCTAGGTCACAGTAAGGAACTCCTCTCACCTGGTTGTCTAGGTCTTAGTAAGGAACTCCTCTCACCTGGTTGTCTAGGTCACAGTAAGGAACTCCTCTCACCTGGTTGTCTAGGTCACAGTAAGGAACCCCTCTCACCTGGTTGTCTAGATCACAGTAAGGAACTCCTCTCACCTGGTTGTCTAGGTCACAGTAAGGAACTCCTCTCACCTGGTTGTCTAGGTCACAGTAAGGAACTCCCCTCACCTGGTTGTCTAGGTCTTAGTAAGGAACTCCCCTCACCTGGTTGTCTAGGTCACAGTAAGGAACTCCCCTCAACTGGTTGTCTAGGTCTTAGTAAGGAACTCCCCTCACCTGGTTGTCTAGGTCTTAACTGAAAGGATAAACCAGAGACACGCTGCCCTCCGTTGAATAGGCTTGGCACCACTGCATCCAATGACTTATAGCCAGGATTCCAATTGGGATGACACCGCAAAGCTGACAACTAAGACAAAATGTGTGCAGAATGTAACAAGCATCTTATTACTGTGTCGTGCATGTGCACCATACATCGTCTTGAGCCTTGGCAACTGCTAAACTCAGAATAAAATGCTTAGTCATATCCACAGATTGGTGAGACAGGAGGACGCATGCAGGGCTTCTGCTGCAGTAGAGAGACTACACCCTTTAGCAAAGAACTTTAACCTGAGTCTAAACTCACTATAAACCTCACGAAATAGGAGCAAAACACGCAGCATATGACGCACTCTCCCTCACGTCTCCTTGGATACGCTGCATTAGGCAACCTGGAGACCAAAAACACAGATAACAACGTGACTGAAAATCAGAAACTGTGACCACACACAAACTAAGAAAATATACACACAAATATAGACACATAAACCCACATACATAGCATTGGTTTGGGATCCACTGTGGACATACACAAACTCATGCACGCACACACACAAACACACACAAACACACACACACATATATATAAATCCACCCATATACCATTAGATTACTGACCACACACACACACAATCTCTTTCATACCCACACAAACACACACGTGTACACATAGCCTCAGACTCCTTATGCCCTTTGTGGTTTCACGGTGGAAGTAATGGCGGGCAGACCAATGCCAACTGCAGAGGGAAGCATGACTTTGCAAAATGTCTCCAGGGCAGAGAGAGAGAGAGAGAAAGCAAGAGAGAGAAAGGAGCAGGACAAAGTGGATTTACTAAGTCAACCTGACACACAGCAGCGCCGTTCTTCTGTCTATAGCACATTAATAGGCTACATACCATTTGTTTTATTATTGTATATTTATTATTATATATAAACCTTTATTTAACTAGGCAAGTCAGTTAAGAACAGATTCTTATTTACAATACCATAGAGATGCTATTATTCTAATTCCTAATTCTATGCTAAATACTCTGACAAAGTAGTTATTCTGATCATTATTGGGTTTGATTCCATCTGGAATAAAGTCAATTCCATTTGTCTTGTAAAAATATTATGTTCAATTCAACTGACAGGAATTGAAAGGGTATTGACCCTAGCTCTGATCTAAGAGCCCTAGGCTCTTTGTGTAATTCCGACCCAATTTTCAGGCTACCCAAGACGAAACGCAGGTGAAAAAGAGGCAGGAGAGGGAGTCCTGTTGAGATTAAGGCAAAATTAAGGGAAAACCGTCCACCTCTTCCCTCCATTCTATTGACCCTCCATTCTAGTCACTTGATAATAATATGGATGACCTCCGATCGCGGATCAACGAGACTCTCATAAATGCAATATTATCTGCTTTTCTGAAACATGGCAATCCAACTCAATGGATTCCACCTTCACCGAGCGGACAGGACATTGGCTTCAGGGAAATCTGAGAGGGGAAGGGGTAGGCCTCTTCATCAACAGCAAATGGTGTGCTGACTCAAATGGTTCACCTGGAATACCTGATGGTCAAATGCTGACCCTCCCGAGAGATCTTTCAGCTGTTATCGTGACTGGTGTATATATATATTCCACCTCAGGTCAAGAAAAACAACAAGCTGACACTTAACAAACTGTATGAGGCTATAACCAAGCAGGAAACCATACACCCGCAGGCTGTTTTTCTGGTTGCCGGTGATTTTAATTCTGCGTCAATAAGACATGATGCCCAACTTCCATCAACACTTCTCCTTTGTCACTACGGGCGATAAAGTCCCAGACCACTGTTACTCTACCCACAAGCAAGCATACAAGGCCCTCCCTCGTCCCCCATTCGGCATATAAGATCATGACTCTATACTCCTGCTTCCTGTCTACAAGCAGAAGCTCAAACAGGAAGTACCTGTGACGCACTCCGTAGAGAAATAGTCCTCAAAATCGGAGGCTATGCTACAGGACTGCTTTGCTAGTGCTGACTGGAATATGTTCTGGGACTCCACTGATAGCATTGATGAGGTAACTACCTCCATCAGCGGCTTCATTATGAAATGCATCACGACGTTGTGCCAACAGTGAAGGTTCACTGTTTCCCCAATCAAAAGCCCTGGATTAACACCGAGGTTGGCACTAAGCTAAAGGACAGAGCTACCATACACAGGGCTATCGCAGCCAACCCCGAGGCTACGTCCGACGACACGAACAAGTACAAGAAGTCCTGCTACGACCTCCGCAGAGCCATCAAACAAGCACAAGGACAATATAGGAACAAGATGGAATCCTATTACACAGGATCCAACGCCAGCCGCATGTGGCAGAGGCTCCAGCCCATTACGGATTACAAAGGAAGAACCAGCAGTGATCTGCCCAATGATGCCTCTCTACTAGACAAACTCAATGCATTTGTATATACGCTTCCACAAAAACAACACCGAGCCATGCATAAGGGCCCTTGTCACCACAGACGACTGGGTGATCTTGTTCTCTCCGAGGTCATCGTGAGTAAGATTTTTAAATCAGGTCAACACTCGTAAGGCCACTGGGACGGACAGTATTCCAGGGCATTTTCTCAGAGCATGTGCAGAACAGCTGGTAGGCATATTCACGTTCATTTTCAACCTCTCCTTGTCCCAGTCTGTAATCCCCACATGTCTCAAGCTGACCACCATCATTCCTGTCCCAAAAACTCAATGGCTACCTGCCACAATGGCTACCGCCCTGTAGCACTCACATCTGTAATCATGAAGTGCTTTGAAAGGCTGGTTATGGCACACATCAACTCCATCATCTCAGACACCGTAGACCCACTCCAATTTGGATACCACCCCAACAGATCCATACACTATGCAATTTCAATTGCACTCCACACTGTCCTCACCCACTTAGATAAGAGGAATACTGTTTATTGACTACAGCTCACCATTCAGCATTCAACACCATCGTCCCTTCCAACCTCGTCATTAAGCTTGGGATCCTGGGACTGAACACCTTCCACTGCAACCGGATCCCAGACTTCCTGACGGGCTGACCCCAGGTGGTGAGGGTAGGCAACATCACCTCTGCCACGCTGACCCTCAACACGGGGGCCCCTCAGGAGGGGGGGGGGGGGGGGGTACTTGGTCCCATCCTGTACTCCCTGTTCACCCACAAGTGCGTGGCCACGCAAGACTCCAACACCATCATCAAATTTGCTGATGACATGATGGTGGTAGACCTGATCACCGGCGACGATGAGACAGCCTACAGGAGGTCAGTGACCTGGCAGTGTGGTTCCAGGAAAACAACCTATCCATCAACGTCAATAAGACCAAGGACCTGATCGTGGACTACAGGAAATGGGAGGGCGATCACGCCCACATCAACGGGGCTGCAGTGGAGCGGGTCGAGAGCTTGAAGTTCCTCTGTTCAAATCACTAAGAACTTAAAATTGTCCACTCACACAGTCATAAAGAATGCGCAACAGCACCTCTTCCCCCTCAGGAGGTTGAAAAGATTTGGCCTTCAAATTCTCAAAAGGTTCTACAGCTGCACCATTGAGAGCATCTTGACGTGCTGCATCACTGCTTGGTATGGCAACTGCACCGCCCTCGATCGCAAGGCGCTACAGAGAGGGGTGCGGACAGCCCAGTACATCACTGGGGCTGAGCTCCCTGTCATCCAGGACCTCTATATCAGGCGTGTGAAAGGAAAGCGCAGAAATGTGTTTTAAGACTCCAGTCACCCAAGCCATAGACTGTTCTCTGCTTCCGCACAGCAAGCGGTACCGGAGTCTAACACCAACAGGCTTCTGAACAACTTCTATCACCAAGCCATAAGACCGCTAAATATCTAACAAAATGGCTACCCGACTATGCACACTCACAAGACACATTCATACTGACGCCACGCACACACACACACTCACATAAAATCAGCACATAAGCTTTCTCTATTTCTCGTGGTTTTCTTTCTACTTTACTTTATTTAATCGTAAATGTACTACTGATATTGATTACTGCATTGATGGGAAAATAGCTAACAAGAAAGAAAAAAAATCACTGCACTTGTACACATGATAATAAATCTTGAAACTTGAAAGAGAATGTCTATGATCTAAATTAGGTTATGGCATACATCCATTTCCCTATGAGGATGAGGGAGTGATACACCAATACTATTTATTGTTCTCTCAGCTGAGTTCTGGGCAAATGGATTTCATGCAAATACAGCTAATGTTCCATAGCTTACTCCTGGTTATGTATTTATTACATTGTGATTCATGGGGAGAAATATACAAATCAGGAGTTGTATTTATTGTTCACATGGCAGACTATGTGGATGTCATGGGTAGAGACTGTGGAGATGGGACATAGAGGCCATGCTGTTCTCTTGTGTCTCTGGTGGCAGGAGGTAACTGGTGGTGGGATCTGCTTTCTGCTAAAAGCCTAAATCGACTCAGAGATTTCAATGACATCATTACAAAAGTCATTGAGATGAATCATATTGTCACATTTCAGACGGAGGCTATGGCCTTAACTGGACTCTCCTTCCCCTCCATCACTTCTCTCTCCTTTCTCTCCGGCCCTCCTTATCAATCATTAAGGCCTTTCTCTTCCTCCTTATTCTCCTCATCAATCTCTATTTGTCAATTAACGACTGAGGAAATAGAATCAGATCGGCTGCTATGGCGACCTCTACAAAACAACAGTCTTGTTTTCTACAGTAACTGATCCAGCATTACCAATACAATATCATCACACTCATCAGAAGATATCTATGTTGCTCTCGCCCCCTCACCCTTGACTCTTTCTTTCCCCTTTTCTTTCTTTCTTTCCCCTTTTCTTTCTCTTTCCCTTTTCCTCTCTCTCTCTCTCTCTCTCTCTCTCTCTCTCTCTCTCTCTCTCTCTCTCTCTCCCTCAATGTCTCTTTCTCACACACACACACACACACGCACACGTCACACACACACGTCACACATATGCATTCACGCACACACGTCACACTGGTCACCGTTTCCATTGCCAGTACTGATTTTGTCACAATCTGACCATAACTGAGCAGGAAAGGAGTGGCAGATGTCCTCAACGGGACCAGATCTGGTGATAAACTGCCTTTTACCTCACACTTCCGCCCTCCCCATCGCCTGTCAGACAATCCTATTCATAATGTTAAACACCATACCATAGGGGACCTGGGTGTAGGTATACCCATTACAATACAGTAATAACAACAGGCTTATGGTCTACATGGGTTGAACTATAGGCTCTGTCACTTTGGGGCCAAAGCCCACAGAAGATGCTGCCCTGTAGGCATACCAGTCATTTCTGAAATGAGAGAAGCAGATAGCATGGCAGTGAGTGAAAGTGTGAGTGCCCTGTGTGTGGTTGTGTGTGTGTGTGTGTGTGTGTGTGTGTGTGTGTGTGTGTGTGTGTGGTTGTGAGTGTTTGTATGTATGTTTGCATGTATGGTGCATGTGTGTGGTTGTGAGTATGGACGTGCATGCGTCCATGTGCGTGTGTGCTTGTGTGTGTGCCAAGAGACTGCTTTGCCAAACAAGAGAGACTGCTTTGCCAAACAATCTGCTACCATGGTGCTGGAGAACTGTGCCTGTCCCCTGGATGACACTGTGCCAGCTCTCTCCATCTCTCTCTCTCTCTGTCTCTCTCTGTGAGCACCAGCACCAAACTGTGCTTTGTAGCATGCAGCCTCACACAGACCTAACGATAGAACACAGAGATGATTAATCCTTCATGTTTACTGGACTGAGGCTTAGTGATTTTGTGTCATGTTTGTACGCAATATCCTATTTTTAAACTATCTTTAACAACCACACCTATAAGCAGCAATTAGCATGTACAGGGAAAGCCAAGAGTTTTGTTGTGAATTTCCTTGGATAGAATACAGGGTCACTGAACTGAAATTGTGATTTAATAGTCGGATGATAGTCGATGAATGGGCTTGTTTTGTTTTTATTGTTGTCATGCATGTCATTTAACAATAAAGTACCTTTAAAATATCCACTGTTAAAATGAAGTGCTTAGTAACACCAAAACTAGTGCCAATTGAGCTGCCACCAACTTGAAGGAGACGAAACCTTAACTTTGCTGGAGTACTGAAACACATCATCCTGAGATGTTTTGAAACATGACATGGTGTGTTGTAACACCACTTTATCAAGTGTTGTGCAACACCTTGCCAGGGACTGGCAGCACTAAGAGAAAAGACTGAGTCCTGTTTGGTGCAGAACTACATCCCTTTGTCTGGTGTCTTAATAACGGTTAACATTGGTTTTATGTATTTGATCATTTTCCATTTTATACAGTTTTAGCAGGTATTGTCAAGGACAGTGTTCAAACCACCAGCACTAACTGGGGTTGAACTGCAAGAACTCAGGATTCTACACTTGCTTCTTCTAGTAATGTGGGAATGGGTGCTGTCCTCACCGAACGTCAATTCGCCTGACGGTTTAGATATGCGTTCATCATGATCCATTACACCTCATGTCTCACTGGACTTAATACTAATATAGAAATAAACATTTTTCTTCAAACATGTATACAGCAGTGTGAAAAAATCTAAAAGTCTTAAAAAGAAATTACCCACAATCCTCTAAAAACAGAGTCATGTGGCAAGATATGAAATGCAAGGTGATTAAAACCAAAAACTTACAATGATTTCAATCACTCAATTTTCTCTCTCTTTGATTATCATGAAAAATACTTCCAGTTGAACTCAGAAGTTTATATACACCTTAGCCAAATACATTTAAACTCAGTTTTTCACAATTCCTGACATTTATTCCTAGTAAACATTCCCTCTCTCAGGTCAGTTAGGATCACCACTTTATTTTAAGAATGTGAAATGTCAGAATAATGGTAGAGAGAATGATTTATTTCAGCTTTAATTTCTTTCATCACATTCCCAGTGGGTCAGAAGTTTACATACACTCAATTAGTATTTGGTAGCATTGCCTTTAAATTGTTTAACTTGGGTCAAATGTTTTGGGCAGCCTTCCACAAGCTTCCCACAATAAGTTGGGTGATTTTTGGCCCATTCCTCCTGACAGAGCTGGTGTAACTGAGTCAGGTTTGTAGGCCTCCTTGCTCACACATGCTTTTCCAGTTCTGCCCACAAAGTTTCTATGGGATTGAGGTCAGGGCTTTGTGATGGCCACTCCAATACCTTGAATTTGTTGTCCTTAAGCCATTTTGCCACAACTTTGGAAGTATGCTTGGGGTCATTGTCCATTTGGAAGACCCATTTCCGACCAAGCTTCAACTTCCTGGCTGATGTCTTGAGATGTTGCTTCAATATATACACATAATTTTCCTACCTCATGATGCCATCTAGTGCACCAGTCCCTCCTGCAGCAAAGCACCCCCACAACATGATGCTGCCACCCCCGTGCTTCAAGGTTGGGATGGTGTTCTTCGGCTCTCCCCCTTTTTCCTCCAAACATAACGATGGTCATTACGATGGTCATTATGGCCAAACAGTTCTATTTTTGTTTCATCAGACCAGAGGACATTTCTCCAAAAAGTATGATCTTTGTCCCCATGTGCAGTTGCAAACCGTAGTCTGGCTTTTTTTATAGTGGTTTGGAGCAGTGGCTTCTTTCTTTCTGAGCGGCCTTTCAGGTCATGTCGATATATGACTCGTTTTAAATGTGCATATAGATACTTTTGTACCTGTTTCCTCCAGCATCTTCACAAGGTCCTTTGCTGTTGTTCTGGGATTGATTTGCACTTTTTGCACCAAAGTACATTCATCTCTAGGAGACTGAACACATCTCCTTCCTGAGCGGTATGACAGCTGCGTGGTCCCATGGTGTTTATACTTGCGTACTATTGTTTGTACAGATGAACGTGGTACCTTCAGGCGTTTGGAAATTGCCCCCAAGGATGAACCAGACTTGTGTAGGTCTTGGCTGATTTCTTTTGATTTTTGATGTCAAGCAAAGAGGCACTGTGTTTGAAGGTAGGCCTTGAAATACATCCACAGGTACACCTCCAATATACTAAAATTATGTCAATTAGAAGCTTCTAAAGCCATGACATCATTTTCTGGAATTTTCCAAGCTGTTTAAAAGGCACAGTCAACTTAGTGCATGTAAACTTCTGACCCACTAGAATTGTGATGCAGTGAATTATAAGTGAAACAATCTGTTAACAATTGTTGGACAAATTACTAGTGTATGTAAACTTTCGACTTCAACTATACATTGTGAGCAACATGTTAAGTTGGATTCATTCTTACATTATTTTGAAATGAAATTAACAAATCATTGAAAGGATTTACATTAATAAATTCCAACAAAATGTACCATCTTACTGCCTATGTTCTAATCTGTCTAAATAAAGCATTGAAAAAATAAAGGTGGAATTCCACAAAAAAATATTCTCCATTGGCCCTTATCAATCAATATTTAGGCTATAAACCTTTTGTATTTATAAACCATTGATTGTATGAGAAACACCGTTTTTGTATTTTGATGCCTCCTTTTCCATGCATTTGAAAACCCCAAAAGTATTTTCACAACAATCTCTTAACACCAATATTCAGGTTGAAGAACCACTTTGGCTGTTTTAGGATACTTCATTTCTGTTTTAAACCACATTCTGAGTATTAAAACATTTACATTGAAAAACACCCTCCAAAACACCCTCCCAAACCCCCTCCCAAACACCCTCCAAAACCCCCTCCCAAACCCCCTCCCAAACACCCTCCCAAACCCCCTCCCAAACACCCTCCCAAACCCCCTCCAAAACACCCTCCAAAATACCCTCCAAAACACCCTCCCAAACACCCTCCCAAACCCCCTCCCAAAACCCCCTCCAAAACACCAGATCTCAGCTTAGGTACAATACCTTTCATGGTTTTATTACACAAACATGGTGTTTTTGTCACGTTCTGACCTCTATTTCCGTTGTTTTGTATTTATTTAGTATGGTCAGGGCGTGAGTTGGGTGGGCAGTCTAGGTTTGTTTTTCTATGTTTTGGGGCATTTCTATGTTTTCGGCCTAGTATGGTTCTCAATCAGAGGCAGGTGTCATTAGTTGTCTCTGATTGAGAATCATACTTAGGTAGCCTGGGTTTCACTGTGTGTTTGTGGGTGATTGTTCCTGTCTCTGTGTTTGTTGTCACAGGATAGGCTGTATAGGTTTTCACGTTCTGTTTGTTGTTTTGTAGATTTGAGTTATTTCATGTATCGTTCAGTTTTCCATTAAAGAACATGAGTAACCACCACGCTGCTTTTTGGTCCGCTTCTCCTTCGACAGACGAACGTCGTTACAGAATCACCCACCACAACAGGACCAAGCGGCGTGGTAACGGGCAACAGCAACAGCAGCAGCAGGAGAAGGAACAGAGGCAGCAGCAGCAGCAGGAACAGCAACAGCGAGATCAGGATTTTGGGACATGGGAGCAGAATCTGGACTACACAACTTTGGAGGAGATAGACAGGTGGGCGGTCGACCCAGGGAGAGTGCCGGATCCCGCCTGGGATTCGATGGAACAGTGCGCGGAAGGTTACAGGAGAATGAGGTTGGCGAAGCAAGCACGGCGGCGCGGACGGAAGCCCGAGAGTCATCCCCAAAAATTTCTTGGGGGGGGGGGGGGCACAGGGGGAGTGTGGCAGAGTCAGGAGTCAGACCTGAGCCAACTCCCCCCGTTTATCGTGAGGAGCCAAGGAGGAGCTCAGAACCAGAGCTGGTGTTGGAGGTGAGCGAAGCAGAGACTGTGAAGGAGTTAATGGGGAAATTGGAGGAGAGAGATATGAGGGAATTGCTGGTTTGGTGCATGAGGCACGACATTCGCCCGACGGAGCGTGTCAGGGATTTAATGGCACCGGGGTCAGCTCTCCATACTCATCCTGAGGTGCGTGCGAGGGGTCTGGTGAAGACTGTGCCAGCCTCACGCACCAGGCCTCCTGTGCATCTCCCTAGCCTTGCACGTCCTGTGCTATCTCAGCACTACAGTGCTCCTAGCAGTGCTAACTGTGGCGGGCGTGGTGCTGGTCAGGCACCGTGTTATGCAGTTGTTCGCACGGTGTCCCCAGTACGCGTCCTTAGCCCGGTGCGCTACATCCCAGCTCCCCACATCTGCCGGGCTAGGGTGAAGATCCAGCCAGGGCGGTTGGTGCCAGCCCTGCTCTCAAGATCTCCAGTACGCCTTCACGGCCCGGTCTATCCGTCACCACCTCCACGCACCAGCCCTCCGGTGGCAGCCCCCCGTACCAGGCTGTCTCTCCGGCCCATCCTTACAGGGGCTCCCTCCTCTCCAGCGCTGCCGGAGCCTCCCGCCTGTCCGGCGCCTCTGCCGGAGCCTCCCGCCTGTCCGGCGCCTCTGCCGGAGCCTCCCGCCTGTCCGGCGCCGCTGCCGGAGCCTCCCGCCTGTCCGGCGCCGCTGCCGGAGCCTCCCGCCTGTCCGGCGCCGCTGTCGGAGTCTCCCGCCTCTCCGGCGCTACCAGGGCCTTCCTCTTCTCCGGCGCTGCCGGAGTCTCCCGCCTGTTCGGCGCTACGAGAGCTACTCAGTCCAGCGCTGCCGGAGCTTCCCGTCTGCCCAGCGCCAGCTGAGCTTCCCGTCTGCCCAGCGCCAGCTGAGCCGTCCGTCTGCCCAGCGCCGCCAGTGCCGCCCGTCTGCCCAGCGCCGCCAGTGCCGCCCGTCTGCCCAGCGCCGCCAGTGCCGCCCGTCTGCCCAGCGCCGCCAGTGCCGCCCGTCTGCCAGGGGCCGCCAGTGCCGCCCGTCTGCCAGGGGCCGCCAGTGCCGCCAGTCAGCCAGGGGCCGCCAGTGCCGCCAGTCAGCCAGGGGCCGCCAGTGCCGCCAGTCAGCCAGGGGCTGCCAGTCAGCCAGGGGCCGCCAGTCAGCCAGGGGCCGCCAGTAAGCCAGGGGCCGCCAGTGCCGCCAGTCAGCCAGGGGCCGCCAGTAAGCCAGGGGCCGCCAGTGCCGCCAGTCAGCCAGGGGCCGCCCGAGCAGCTGCCGCCCCTCAGTCCCGAGCAGCTGCCGTCGCCCCTCTGTCCCGAGCAGCTGCCACTGCCCCTCTGTCCCGAGCAGCTGCCACTGCCCCTCTGTCCCGAGCAGCTGCCACTGCCCCTCTGTCCCGAGCAGCTGCCACTGCCCCTCTGTCCCGAGCAGCTGCCACTGCCCCTCTGTCCCGAGCAGCTGCCACTGCCCCTCTGTCCCGAGCAGCTGCCACTGCCCCTCTGTCCCGAGCAGCTGCTTCACCTATGTCCCAAGCAGCCCCTCTGTCCAGTGGGGTCATTGAGAGGGGTGGCCATGGTGAGTAAGCCACGGAGGCGGACAATAAGGCGGACTAAGACAATGGAGAAGTGGGGTCCGCGTCCAGCGCCAGAGCCGCCACCGCGGACAGACGCCCACCCAGACCCTCCCCTATAGGTCAAGGTTTTGCGGCCGGAGTCCACACCTTTTGGGGGGGGGGGGGTACTGTCACGTTCTGACCTCTATTTCCGTTGTTTTGTATTTATTTAGTATGGTCAGGGCGTGAGTTGGGTGGGCAGTCTAGGTTTGTTTTTCTATGTTTTGGGGCATTTCTATGTTTTCGGCCTAGTATGGTTCTCAATCAGAGGCAGGTGTCATTAGTTGTCTCTGATTGAGAATCATACTTAGGTAGCCTGGGTTTCACTGTGTGTTTGTGGGTGATTGTTCCTGTCTCTGTGTTTGTTGTCACAGGATAGGCTGTATAGGTTTTCACGTTCCGTTTGTTGTTTTGTAGATTTGAGTTATTTCATGTATCGTTCAGTTTTCCATTAAAGAACATGAGTAACCACCACGCTGCTTTTTGGTCCGCTTCTCCTTCTACAGACGAACGTCGTTACAGTTTTGAGTCTTTCTATTTTTAGTGTTGGTTGTTCTACATCGCAGACAATGTCAAAAGACAACTAAAACTCGCCCAGCCCTCAGCACAAAACTCTTCCTTACATGGAAAGTGACATCAATTTTTCATGCCATGGCTGCTATAACACAACCGCCCCAATTTAGCAGGCATGTAAACACTCACATGCTCCAGAACTTTAGTATAATTTCAGCCAGTAGTTTTGAAAGTGGTGCTCACAGCTCTGACACACACACTTACCCCATCAGACATGCCACCAGGGGTATTTTCACAGTCCCCAAATCCAGAACAAATTCAAAAAAGCATACAGTATTATATAGAGCCATTATTGCTTGGAACCTTTCATCTCATATTGCTGAAATGAACAGCAAATCTGGTTTCAAAAAACAGAAAGCAACACCTCACAGCACAACGCCTCTCCCCTATATGACCTAGATAGTTTGTGTGTATGCATTGATATGTAGGCTAGTTGTGCCGTTTTTAAATGTATGTAGTTCTGTCCTTGAGCTGTTCTTGTCTATTAATGTTCTGTATTATGTCATGTTTCATGTTCTGTGTTGGACCCCAGGAAGAAATATCTGCGGCTTTCGCAACAGCTAATGGGGATCCTTGTGTACTACATCATCCAATTGTGTACTACGTCTTCCATTTCGTATGATATGTTGTAAATCCAATTTGTACAATATGTTACGGATGTGTTGTGCTCGAGGGCAGAAACACAGGCTCTACAATGTGCTGGGCTACCTAGTTGCAAAACCGGAGACTGCCCTGCAGAAGAAAAAAGGGTGTTATTATAGGCTACATCTAAAGAGGAGATGCAAAGAATAGTCAATGCCAATTGGTTTGCATGAAATAGCACGGGCTAGCGTGATAAGCTACAGGCTTGACATTCATGCATCGCTGTCACTCAGCAAAATAACGGCTACAGGACATCATGGAAAAATGCCAGCAGTCCATCTTTAAAACCAGTGACATGACAACACACCTGTTTATTTAAGCAATAAGGCCCTAGGGCGTGTGGTACATGGCCAATATACCACAAACCCCTGAGGTACCTTATTGCTATTATAAACTGGTTACCAACGTAATTAGAGCAGTAAAAATGCATTATTTGTCATTCAGGTGGTATATGGTCTGATATACCACGCTGTCAACCAATCAGCATTCAGTGCTCAAACCACCCTGTTTATAATAGACTGAGGCATAAACAAATTCACTGTCCAAATATCAACTATAAAGTCAATTGTAAACAACAATGCACACTGTCCTTAGAAAGCATGCATTTTGGATAGTTAATCTGTCTGTTTTGGATGTGATAAATCTTCAATGAAATGCATAGGCTAGATTACTTCCCACTGGCAAAAACTGGATGAATCAACGTTGTTTCCACGTTATTTCAACCAAAAACATCTATGAGGTGATGTTGAATCAAGTGGAAAACGCACTGGATTTGCAAAAAGTAATCAAGGGCATTTGTATTTTTTTTACCTAAATTTTCACCTAAATCCAAAATAAGTGAAATTTTGCGGGGATTTCACGGTGATAGCTCAACAAAATGTAAATCAAAACTAGACGTTGAACTGACTGACGTCTTTTCCCAGTAGGTTGCAACGTCCATAATACTAAAAATTCACAAACTACACTGAGACCAGCCAACAATCACACTAATATTGCAACAAATAAGCTTCAGGACAACTTTGTTTTCGTGAGCTGAAACGGAGCACCTTGAGGATTTGGTAACCAGGGGGACGACTCCTTCCCTACCATCCTCCAGCAGACGTTCCACGTCAACCACGCCGATACATTGCAATTACAAGGTTTATAGCAACAATGTAGAGCCAAGTCGATAGTAAATGTATCCAACCCACCTGATGAGCAATGGTGGGCGCTTCATTCGCATTGGGCGACGGTGTCGATCCTTCCATCGACACAGGAGTGATTGGGATTGGAGAAGAAGACATGATCCAGTCTCCTACACAACCCGTTCGCGCTGTCACTTTTCCCGGGTCTCTTTACCATTCGGTCCCAGCGCAGCAGTGGAGACCGTGGCTGCACTGTCAACGTTCCAGACCGAACACACACACGGGTTTCTGTCTGGCCTCACAATCTAGATATGAACCCCAATACGTCCTGTGGCTGTGCTTGCTTGTAGCGTGGAGTCAGTGCCAGTCCAGAATGACGTTTCCCGAAGTGTGTGTGTTTGTGTTTATGTGCGCGTGCTTCAGCAGCACATCTCTGCCTCTCCAGCCACTGCCGCTATTTTGTCAGAGATGGTTTGTTTTTGTTTTGTTTCTGTCCCCTCTCCCTCGCTCCCTCTTTCCTTCAATGCTGTTCTCCTGTGTCTCTGAAGAGGCTACAACGCTGGCGCACGCACAGTTCTGATGGGGGTGAGTGAGAATTGTTGGACTACAAGCTGTGACATATTTCAAAATCATATTCAGCTCTGCTCCGTATGGACGCGGAATACACAAATCAATCCTTGACATTATTCTATGCAGTTGCATCAGGGCAAATGTTTTATGTAAACAAACAAAAAATCTAAAACAAACAACCCACTGGGAACACGCACTGTGATTCACCGTTACCATAACATTGTTTCCACTTAATTTCAATGCAATTAGTTGAACCAACGTGGAATAGACTTTGAATTGACATCTGTGACCAGGAAAATAAACGTATGCTTTCTTCATCAATGAAACAGCACATAGAGCTTACTGCACACTTCATGCGACAAATATGATTCACTTGCGCTGACCTTTAATCCAAATGAATACATTTTGAGACTAACAGCAGCACTATTGGTCTACTGCAGTCTCTAAGAAAGAGCTAGAATATAAGACAAAAACGCCCCTAAACCTGCATGCTTTATACTATTATTGAAGATGTATTTTATGACTGGGTCTGTAGGGACTCTGGTGGGTTGTAACTCAAGGACAGCCTCAGCCTCTCCACCCACAATTTGTCACAGGGGACACTGAAGGGGGGGTGTCTGGGGTGGGGGTGGGGCTGGTGTCCCAGCTGGTGACAGTTTATTGGTCAGGGACTGAGTAATGAGTAGGGCTTCTTTACACTATTGATGACACAAACAAGGTCCAGGAGAGGTATTTGTGTAGTATACAGAGACAGATCTAGATTCAAATCTCTCTTTAAGAGATGTCTAGGTAGTGTGGGAAGGCAGTCATTGTAAATAAGAATGTGTTCTTAACGGATTTGCCTAGTTAAATAAAGGTTGAATTAAAAACCAAAAACAGCTCTCCCACACCACAGATGCGTTCAGTTCGCTTGAACGTTTGCTACGTAGTGGAAAGGTTTGTACTGAACAACACGTTTCCCCAAAACGACTGATCCCGACCCAGCAACAGCCCCAGTTTCCCGGTTCCCGATTCCTGTTTCTCTCAGGCCCACAGTCCCAGCACCAACCCCTGGTTTTCCAGCCCTGGTACCAGCAGGATTTCCAACCCGGACCCAACACCAACCCAGGTTTTTCCCGGTCTTGCCCCTACACCAGCACCAACCCTGGACATAGCACCGACCAACCACAACTGCCAGCTCAGACCCAACCCCTTCCCCTCCCCCAACACAAACACACTAACACACTGTCAACCGCCCCAATCAGACTAACCAAGACTGATTGACTGACTGGCTGACAAATTGATGGACTGATGATTGTTACATGTTATTTGAACAAATGCATTTCATGTTTTTTGCTTAGTTTGTTTTGACATTTTTACATGTAATGAATTTTGGAAAAACCAAATGAATTGATGTTTCCCCAAAACGTTATTGTACGTTCTTGAACAGCCTGAGGTACAGTATGTTTGTTAAAATATCCCCACATTTTGTGCATCATTGCATTAATCAAGCGTGCAACACTATGTGCAATATGGTTTAGATGAGAAGCTCCTGTATAGTTTGAATTTCTATGCTTATTTTATTTGTCTATATACTATGTTATTTATGGTATGTTTATAGCTGCATCAGTTTATAGCTGCATGTCTATTTGCTGCATCAGAGAGGAAGCGAGGGTTTAGGCCACAAAGTGAGGATTTTTTTGTATGGAGGTCAATGAGAGTGTCGAATTTGGTCAACAAAATGTTTTATAGCTAATTTGCTATGTCGCTTCGCAATGGTTAGGTTTGTATGAATGCACTCATATAAATGGGCGCACGTGGCATTTCAGCAACAACAACTAAAAAGACTATCGGAGTTGTTGTTGTTGTTCACACGTGTATCTGCCCTTTCATTGGCTAGAATGGCCCCATCTGATCTCACTTCATCCCACCTGCTTTCAATCTTTGAGGACATGTTTTTCCATTCTTAGAGCGGTCACTCGATTATCTTGTCAATATAATAGACACTCTTTGGCTGCATTCATAACCAAGTGGGAGGTGGGAATTTACAAGTTGTGAAGTCATAAATACCAGTTGGGTGCATTCGCATGCTTTGAACTCATTGAGAAACCCCAATTGGCTAATAGCACAGGAGGTTGGTGGCACCTTAATTGGGGAGGACAGCACGTGGTAATGCCTGGAGAGCGGAATAAATGGAAAGGTATCAACAACATCAAACACATGGTTTCAATGGTGTCCATGTGTTTGATTCCATTTGCGCAATTATTATGTGCCGTTCTCTCAGCAGCCTCCACTGGCTAACAGCCAACAAGCTGCGATAACCATAAACTAAATGTACAGCTATCATGCTTGTAAACAAATTATTGAGTTTAAAGAAATGAATAGATTGATTTTGATAAATAATGTTTTGTTGTTACATTTAACTGCCAAAAAGTCTGTTATCTAGGTCATTTCCTTAATACGTGGGAGTAGTCGGAGCTCTGGGATGATAGACGAGTGTCCCACTAGTAATTACCAGTTTGAAGGCCATTCAAGTGGATTTTTCGTAGTCGTATGTGGTAAATTCCCCCTTCCCACTTGGTTACGAACGCAGTGAAATAGGTATATTTAGTACCAGTCAAAGGTTTGGACACACCTACTCATTCCAGGGTTTTTCTTTATTTTTACTATTTTCTGCATTGTAGAATAAAACTGAAAACATCACAACTATGAAATAACACATATGGAATCATATAGTAAACAAAAAAGTGTTAAACAAATGAAAATATATTTTAGATTCTTTAAAGAGCCACCTTTTGCCTTGATGACAGCTTTGCACACTGTTGGCGTTCTCTCAACCAGCTTCATGAGGTAGTCACCTGGAATGCATTTCAATTAACAGGTGTGCCTTGTTAAAAGTTAATTTGTGGAATTTCTTTCCTTCTTAATGCATTTGAGCCAATCAGTTGTGTTGTGACAAGGAAGGGTTGATATACAGCAGATAGCCCTGTTTGGTAGAAGACCAAGTCCATATTATGGCAAGTAAAACTCAAAAAAGCAAAGAGAACAGTCCATCATTACTTTAAGACATGAAGGTCAGTCAATGCGGAACATTTTTTCAAGTGCAGTTGCAAAAACCATCAAGCGCTATGATGAAACTGTCTCTCATGAGGAATGCCACAGGGAAGGAAGACCCAGAGTTACCTCTGCTGCAGAGGATAAGTTCATTAGAGTTACCTGCCTCAGACATTGCAGCCCAAATTAATGCTTCACATACTTCAAGTAACAGACACATCTCAACATCAACTGTTCAGAGGACACTGCGTGAATCAGGCCTTCATGGTCGAATTGCAGCAAAGAAACACCTACTAAAGGAAACCAATAAGAAGAAGAGACTTGCTTGGGCCAATAAACACGAGCAATGGACATTAGACCGGTGGAAATCTGTCCTTTGGTCTGATGAGTCCAAATTTGAGATTTTTGGTTCCAACCTCCATGTCTTTGTGAAACGCAGAGTAGGTAAACGGATGATCTCCACATGTGTGGTTTATTGTGAAGCATGGAGAAGGAGGTGTGATGGTGTGAGGGTGCTGTGCTGGTGACACTGTCTGTGACTCTTGAATTCTAAATAAGACAGTTAACCAACATGGCTACCACAGCATTCTGCAGCGATACGCCATCCTATCTGGTTTGCGCTTAGTGGGACTATCATTTGTTTTTCAACAGGACAATGACCCAACACACCTCCAGGCTGTGTAAGGGCTATTTGACCAAGAAGGAGAGTGATGGAGTGCTGCATCAGATGACCTGGCTTCCACAATGACCGGACCTCGAACGAAATGAGATGGTTTGGGATGAGTTGGACCGCAGAGTGAAGGAAAAGCAGCCAACAGGTGCTCAGCATATGTAGGAACTCCTTCAAGACTGTTGGAAAACCATTCCAGGTGAAGCTGGTTGAGAGAATGCCAAGAGTGTGCAAAGCTGTCATCAAGGCAAAGGGTTGCTACTTTAAAGAATCTAAAATATATTTAGATTTATTTAACACTTTTTTTTACAACATGTTTCCGTATGTGTTATTTTATAGTTTTGATGTCTTCACTATTATTCTACAATGTAGAAAATAGTAAAAATAAAGAAAAACCCCTTGAATGAGTAGCTGTGCCCAAACTTTTGACCAGTACTGTATATGTATGGCTTTGACCACACCACACACACATTTTATTAATGTAAATCCACCCATTGATAAGCCCCTCTCTCCGGGGGAGACAGGGGGAGGGGTGGTAGCCTAACCCTATAGTCTGGGACAGGACGACCATCCTCCACCCAAACATAGAGGAGAGGGAGAGATGACTCTCCTCTATCACCGGTAATGGAGACAGATGGATATATAGGTTATGTGTGTTGGACAGGAGCTGAGGGCGATAGGCTACAATATCTCTGATACCCTCGCTTTGTGCGCATGGGGCATTGTTATGATGAAACAGGAAAGGGCCTTCTCCAAACTGTTGCCTCAAATTTGGAAGCACACAATTGTTGAGAATGCCATTGTATGTTGTAGAGTTAAGATTTCTCTTCACTAAGGGGAACTAAAGGGGCCCGAACCATGAAAAACAGCCCAAGACCATTATTCCTCCTCCACCAAATCTGTCCTCCAATGACGGTGCCATGTTGAAAGTCACTAACCCCGTCAGTAAAGGCCATTCTACTGCCAATGTTTGTCTATGGAGATTGCATCGCTGAGTTTTGTATATTTCGTGTATGTCCTCCCCATCCCTGATATCCAATTCCAAAGCTGCTACAGATGTACGCTCTTAATTCGAAATGCAGGAAATGTAAAAGGTTTAGTGTATTTTAGGTTTAAAAGGTTTCTGAAGTTTGTCATTTTCATTGTGAATTTTCAGACTTGATTTTCCCTTACGAAAAGATATCAACCCCTACAGAAATGTCCATTAATTATAATCCACATCAAAATTCACATTTATTGTTCCTGCAGGATTATTTTCCTGATGTAGCAAACTGGCTCAAATGAAGATCCTACATCTGTAGCTACTCCCTACGGTGCTGGCTGGACGTTGTCCAGATTGATGTGCTCATTACAGCACTATGTCAGAATTACATTTGGGGCTATAATACCCATGCGAATATGATCGAATCACTGAGGTGGGATCGTGGAAGGTCACGACTGGGCGTAATGGGAGCTGCCATGGTAACGCTGAATGTTTTCTTTCTGAGTTATGGTACTTCTATGGCCATCACATTACTGTTGATATAGAGGAGTAGACAATGTCCAGTCCCAACTCTGTATTGCTACTCATGCCATCAGGGACAAGTAGGAGGGTGGTACGCCAGCTTTACCACAGATCTAGGATCACCATACCCTAACCCGAATCCTAACCTTAACCACATTATCTGATTCTGTATCAGTGATTAGAGGCAACTTCTACTTAATCCCCTCTGTGGTGCATTAGGACCTACGGGCAGAACCTGATTGGATTATTGGCCCAGTGGGCGGGGTCTGATGTTGTAAAGGGACAGGAGAGATAATTGAAAGAGGATGATCTAATATTCTAGGAAGCAGGAAGAGAAGAGTGGCTCCTGAGTGGTGCAGCGGTCTAAGGCACTGTGTCTCAGTGCTAGAGGCGTCACTACAGACCCTGGCTCGATTTCAGGCTGTATCACAACCGACCGTGATTGGGAGTCCCATAGGGAAGCACACAATTGGCCCAGTGTCATTAGGGTTTGGCCGGGGTAGGCCGTCATTTTAAATAAGAATTTGTTATTAAATGACTTGCCTAGTTAAATAAAGGTTCAATGAATAAAAGAAACCAGAGGAAGAAAGACATAAACCTTGTTAAACTGAAAGTGAGATGTCTCTGTATTCATGAGAGATACAGTATATCAGAGACAACACAGGTATCTTTTGGTTATCACTACGTCAACAGCTTCCAGGAACGACACAATATTTACATCTTACAGTTATTCAGAAAATAAGCAAAAGGAATAAAACAACAATATGTACATAACAACTGCCAAGCTGTACAGTATTTGACTAGACGGACACCTCTCAGCTCTTATTCACTGAAATGGTGTGAGACTTTAGCAGAAAACCATTAGCTAACCTACTGTATGTCGTCCATTGGACGGTACCCATCCACTATAGAATCTAAATGTTCATCACAGGACCTCCATGTCATATATCTGGGCAGAGAGAGACAGGGTCTATTTTTACATAATGGTTGGTTGGAATGACTCAGTTCACCTGTCAGTGAGCGTCACACTGAGGTGCCCTCTCAGCCAGAAGAACCTCGATGGGCCTGGGGATAGAGAGGAGAGGATAGAGAGGGTGTGTGTGTGTGTGTGTGTGTGTGTGTGTGTGTGTGTGTGTGTGTGTGTGTGTGTGTGTGTGTGCTTTTGCCCTTGTGGATTCCAATACAAACGTCATTGACGAGTCATCTGATTTAAAAAATTTTAAATGTATTTTTATTTCACCTTTATTTAACCAGGTAGGCTAGTTGAGAACAAGTTCTCATGTGCAACTGCGACCTGGCCAAGATAAAGCATAGCAGTGTGAACAGACAACACAGAGTTACACATGGAGTAAACAATTAACAAGTCTATAACAGTAGAAACAAAAGAGAGTCTATATACATTGTGTGCAAAAGGCATGAGGAGGTAGGCGGATATTTACAATTTTGCAGATTAACACTGGAGTGATAAATGATCAGATGGTCATGTACAGGTAGAGATATTGGTGTGCAAAAGAGCAGAAAAGTAAATAAATAAAAACAGTATGGGGATGAGGTAGGTAAAATTGGGTGGGCTATTTACCGATAGACTATGTACAGCTGCAGCGATCGGTTAGCTGCTCAGATAGCAGATGTTTGAAATTGGTGAGGGAGATAAAAGTCTCCAGAATGTGACTGAAGTGGGTCTGGTTTTGTGGACGCTTGGAAGTGGGTGCTTGAAGGTGGAAAATATTTACCTAATGCCCATTGCCAGTGGGCAGAATCACCTGTAACCTCTGTAGAGTCACTACTGGCCTGCTGTCTGAATGAGTCAGACTTATACCAACATTAATTCTATACAAATAGTTACATAGCCCAATGCTAGAGCATGGAAAATGGCTGAATGGGATCTAATGAAGAAGGAATGGGATAAGCCTCACTGATTAAGGTCATGAGGTGGATGCCCTTTGAACTTTGATCAGTGATACAGATTTGGCCCATCTATGAGAGAGCGATAGAGCTGAAGGGAAGAAAACAAACATATTTTGGCAAGTGTGCTCAGATTTAAAACCTCTTGGCGCACCCATCCCGTTAGCGGGATCATTTTCGTCAACATCCGCTGAATTGTAGAGCGCCAAATTCAAATTAAATTACTAAAAATATTCAATTTTCATGAAATCACAAGTGCAATATAGCGAAACACAGCTTAGCTTGTTGATAATCCAACTGGCGTGTCAGATTTCAAAAAGCTTTACAGCAAAAGCTATCCAGCGTTTATGTTAGGACATCTCTCTCAGCAGACAAAACATTACAAACAGCTAGCAGCAAAGTAGATTGGTCACGAAAGTCAGAAAAGCAATAAAATGAATTGCTTACCTTTGATGATCTTTGGATGTTTGCACTCACGAGACTCCCAGTTACACAATAAATGTTCCTTTTGTTCGATAAAGATACTTTTTATATCCAAAACCTCCATTTGGTTGGCGCGTTTTTTCAGAAATCCACAGGCTCGTGCAGGTCATGACGGGCAGACGAAAATTCCAAATAGTATCCGTAAAGTTCGTAGAAACATGTCAAACGTTTTTTATAATCAATGCTCAGGTTGTTTTTACAATAAATAATCGATAATATTTCAACCGGACTGTAGCTTTTTCAATAGGAGAGAGAGAGAAAATGTCTGCTCCAAGCTGTTGGGCATGCAAAACTCTGCTGGCACCCAGCCACCCACTGACGAGATGTGATTGTTCTCGCTCATTTTTCAGAATAAAAGCCTGAAACTATGTCTAAAGACTGTTCACACCATGTGGAAGCCATAGAAAAAGGAATCTGGTTGATGTCCCTTTGAATGGAGGGAAGGCATGCAATGGAACAGAGAGGTTTCAGGAAAAACAGCACTTCCTGGTTCGATTTTCCTCAGGTTTTCGCCTGCAATATCAGTTCTGTTATACTCACAGACAATATTTTGACAGTTTTGGAAACTTTAGAGTGTTTTCTATCCGAATCTGACGATTATATGCATATTCTAGATTGTGGGCCTGAGAAATAGGCAGTTTCATTTGGGTACGTTTTTCATCCAAACATGAAAATACTGCCCCCTACACTCAACAGGTAGAGAGGAAAGGGAGAGAAGATTACAATTTGGTCCCCATCTTTCAAAATGTATTTCTGCCCATCATGACGTGAGCCATCAATCAACAGTTGTATTGAGAGTTGTATTTTTCCAGTGCTTTGCATGCTATTAGTGAGAGATGGTGATTCAAAATGCTTAACAGGAAAAAGTATTATCTGTAATCTGGTAGGCTCACACACACACACACACACACACACACACACACACACACACACACACACACACACACACACACACAGCAAAGAGAGATAAAACCCCTTCCATTAGAGAGGAAGTACACAGCGCATCACTTACCCGTTTTCCATCACAACACAGGTTACCAGGCGGTTCCCAGACTCTCTACACAGGAAAAACACCCCTCACAACAACACAGACTGGATGGAACAACAGTGTGCTATTCATCATATGTTTTGGATGGAGAGGAGTTGGGTCATATATGGTATATGGTAATAATGTGTAACTATTTTTTGATTCCACATCGCTATGGCTACCTGTCATTATCTCACAGCCAGCTTGACAGTAAAACGTTTCAATTTGAGTGGAACTGACACTACTGTCTGATTTGTGCCTCTCTCCTCATAGCCTCGGACAGAGGAACAGAGTGTGACGAACAAATGAATAACCGTGTGGTACACTGCATTAACCCTGCTACTAATGCGCCTTTCTCATTTTAACTATGTGCATATAAATGATATATTAACCAAATCCAGCAATTATTTGTCTGACTTCTGTATTTTTTCCCTCTTCATGTTGAGTTATGTGCTGTCCATAACAGCAGCACTTGAACATATGCAGTTAGGTAATATATACCACAGGCTTTTGTAACATGACTAGGTTGTCTTTATGAACAGAGCCACCTTTCAACACATGCTGGTTGGTACACAACAGGTCTAAATGTAACACACAGTCATTTTATGGAACGTCAGCACATACCAGACGTCATACATTTACATCGTTTAACAGACCTTTCTCACACCTAGCGACTTACAGTAGTGAGTGCATACATGTTAATACTGGTCCCCCATGGGAATTGAACCCCCAACCCTGGCATGGCAAGCACCATGCTCTGCCAACTAAGCTACACAGAACTGTTGTGCCTCCTCCCCATTTGTCATTGTCCCAAATGGAATTCAAAACATAATGTATATTTTGTACTGTGTTACAATTTATAATGGCTTGAGATGCCAAGACAGTGGTTGTAAATTATAAATGTACTTTTTTCTCTCACCTTTTTCCGAAATGATTTATCAGCTCATAGCTCTTCTCTTTCCACAGAGGGTTCTACATGGAACAAGAAAGGGTTCTACGTGGAACCAAAAAAGGTTCTCCCTGGAACCAAAAAGGGTTATCCTATGGGGACAGTTGAAGAACCCTTTTGGAACCCTTTTTTCTTAACTGTACCACCCCTGATCATGTGACGCTTCCTTTCCAGCGTGTGTGAGCAATGTGTCCGTATGTTTTGTTTCTGGTTTAGACCCAGTTGCCATCGCATTGGTGTCTATAAGAGATCCACCCCGTTAAGCAGCCAGGAACTGACCATTTCTTTTCAATGGTAAACAGCCTGAGTGAAATATCTAAATTTATCCACCATCATTGGTTGACGTTAGGATTGTGTGTCACACTTACAGTGGCTAGCTGGGTGGAAAACTGTCCTCTCAGGGAGAATGTCACAGGATAGGAGCAGACTGACCTGTCACTCACAGTGGACAGAGTCACCTTCTCTCTCCTTCCACAGTGGATCTGACTTTGACAGAGGACATGTGTGGTTGTTCCTGTCACAGAACGGTGTCAAATCAGAATCACCCCTGGACACACACACTCTCTCTCTTTCTCTCTCTCTCTGTCGCTCTCTCGCTCTCTTTCTCTCTCTCAATCTGTTGCTCTCTCTCGCTGTCGCCGACTGTGGCTATGTGCATTAGTCACTCAATGTGTTAAATTGAGAGCCCTACAGTAACATCTCACTGAATATTTCAACTCAAAAACTCCAAGCTCAGCTTTATGTAAGCATACTTTGATTCATGAGTTGAAAGCACTGATCTATTTGATTGATTCCGGTATTACAAAGCCTCTCTCAAAGATATAGTTCTCCAGATGAGTGCTGTGCTTCCAAAATGTAACTACCACAACCAGGATGAGTCACAATATCTTCTTTATATCTTATTGGTGAAAGCAAAGTGATGCAATTAACATCAATGGCACATCTCCACCCACAGATGCCCTGAGGAAAACCATTTGGATTCATTTCTCTTACATTATCAATGGACCAATCACATGTAGGCTATTGTAGGTTCTAAAGTGTGACTTATGGGATTGGATCAATACATTGCACTTCTCACTACGCGGTTTAGGATGCAATCTATAACCACAGAGTATCAGTCAAACCTTAACGAGACGCTTCAGCGAATTAAATGTAATCACACTGATTTGTCATTCAGCATGATATTTAAATTCTTAACCCCCTGCTATCCCAAAAGCTCCAAAATATCTGTTAGTCACTTCTCATCCTTAAAGGGATAGTTCACTCAAATTACAAAGTAACATACTGGTTTGGAGACAGTGGGCAGGTAAACAAAAGCATGAATTGCTGTCTTATCTTGTCAGTATCAGGTACCAAGGTAAGACCCAAGTGCAGACTGTGTGAAGTAACCATGTTTATTGTAACAGGTGCAGGCAAACGACAGGGGTCAATAATCCAGAATAGAGGCCAAGGTACAGGACAGCAGGCAGGCTCAGGGACAGGCAGAGTGGTCAGGTACAGGACAGCAGGCAGGCTCAGGGACAGGCAGAGTGGTCAGGTACAGAGTCAGGACAGGACAGGACAGGACAGGACAGGCAAGGGTCAAAAACCAGGAGGATGAGAAACTGGAAAAAGCAGGAGCTGCGACACAAACCACTGGTAGACTTGAACAAACAAGACAAACAGGCAACAGACAGACAGAAAGCACAGGTATAAATACACAGGGGATAATGGGGAAGATGGGCGACACCTGGAGGGGGTGGAGACAATCACAAAGACAGGTGAAACAGATCAGGGCGTGACAGACTGTTTCTAGGGTAAGGAAAACAATATATTGTCAGACTATTTCCAGGATAAGGAAAACAATATGTCATTTCGGTAAGCCAACCCTGGGGCCTGTTGCACAAAACTAGGATAAGGGATTAAGACAGGATATCTTGGTGATCCTGGCTCAATTGATCCGTAATCCGGTTGCACTAAAGATGGATAGGGGGCAGGAGGATATGTTATGGTATAAATTACCATGGAGATTTATTCTGTGGAGCTAGCCTGCTCCAGACCAGGCTAAATTCCAGGATCTATTTAATCTCATCCCTAATGTCAGTCAGCAGTCACCACAAATGGAAACCAATAGTTATTTCACTGCTCACTATACATTGTTATCACATATAACTAGACCCACTGTTATTTAAACGTTTGTGATCATTAATTTCAATGATTTTGGATAAAAAATGATTTTTAGATGATGTTGCTATCATTAGATAATTTACAGTTTCCCATAGACTATAAGGCTATATATAAAATGCTAGAATATTAGGGCCACAGAGGGGAAAGAAACACAAGTCATAATATTGTAACCAGTTGTTTTAAAGGAGGACAGTTGTTAAAATGACAGATGTGGGGCATTTCGTGAAATTGTACTTCAGTATGGTTTCATAAACAAAGACATGCTGATGTGCCAGAATATTAAGTATCACATTGTCATAAGTATCAAAACTGTAAAAACAATATGTAGCTTTTCTGCAGAAAGAACCAGCCTCATAAATGTATGACTTTATCCTTTTTCTTCAGTGTGGCCCTAGTACTCTGTCATATAAACAAATACACATTCCATATGAATATAAAAACACAATGTGTAACATTATGTTCCTTTATTGAATAAGGACAAAACAAAGCAGGTAAACCATCAGCTCCTTTCAAAACTGAAGTCACAGTGACTCTACAAGATGGAAAGCACAGAATCTAAGCATATTATACAAAATGATACATATACAGACCTTTGAATGTGTATAACACACCCTGCATGTCTGCACACTAAAATAAATGCAGGACAAATCCATACACATCAACTGAACAGACAAATGAATGGATGCAGTAGCCTCCCTGCAGCCTTGTATTACACACAGTATACCGCACAAACATCATAAGAGGCCAAATTCGTCAAAAAACGAACCCAAAAAAACCCAAATTCCTCTGCCACCGCAGGACATATTTAACCAAAATTGAAAGCACACATACTAACTAAAATAATTCAACACATATTGGTCCCTCAGCAGCCGACCACTGTCGTCATCAGGGAAGATTGCCGGATTGTCCCAGTCCATGGCTGGTGGCACTCTGGGGGCCCTCTCCTTCCTCAGGCAGGCCACATTGTGAAGGACAGCACAAGCCACAGTAATATCACATGCCCTAACAGGGCTGACCCTTAATTTGTGAAGGCAGTGAAAGCGTGCCTTCAGGAGGCCAAAGGTCATTTCAACTCTGGCCCTGGTCCTGGCATGGGCATGGTTGTAGGCCTGCTGTGCTTCCTGGGGGTCTGTGAAAGGTGTCAGGAGAAAAGGCTGGCAGCCATACCCCCTGTCTCCCAGCAACACACCAGAGAATTCACCTGTCAACACAAAATCTCATCATTACTACCTCATAAACACAGTGATATTCTTGACACAGCCATGATGGTTATAAATAGGGGTTGTGTGGCTTACCTTGTGATAGGCACTGATAGATTTCAGAGGCCCGAAAGATTCTGGAGTCATGGACTGAGCCAGGCCATTTTGCCACAACATTGCTGATCACACAGTCAGCATTGCAGACCATCTGAAATCATAAGATGAGGAATATTACACCAATCAATGCACATCACTGGCAATGCAGAGTGTTCGTCAATGGACAATATCAAAAAGTTATGTTCACCTGAACATTAATGCTGTGAAAGGATTTCCTATTCACAAAATCGGCCTCATGGGCACCTGAGGGGGCTTTTATCCTTATGTGTGTGCAGTCCACTGCACCAATGACATTGGGGAAACCTGTCACACAAAGTAATGAGTATCCTACTATGTGTTAACAGTTGTCCTGTAATTTGTAGATCCTCTTACCTGCAATCCTATAGAACTCCTCTTTGATGTCACAGAGTCTTCTGTGGCCAGGGAAGGAGATGAAGACATCTGCTAATGCTTTGATAGCCAGACACACACTCCTTATTGTGCGGCAAATTGTGGCCTTGTTCAGCTGTTCTGCATCCCCCACTGAGTACAGGAAGGCTCCACTAGCAAAAAAGCGCAAGGCCACACAAACCATTTGCTCCACACTCAGTGCATGGCTCCGTGCAGTGCGGTGCTTAATCCTGGGACCCAGTAGTCTGCATAGATACCTGATGCCATCTGCAGAAAACCTGTATCTTTCATATAGATGGTCATCAGGGAAGGCCAGTGGGTCCAACCGGTCCCTGAAGACCCTTTCTCACCTGAAGGCTCTCCTCAGCACAAGTGCTTCTTCATCCACCACATCTCGCACGAATGGGCATGCCATTGTCAGAGCAGAAAGGAACACACAATTTTGGGCCTTCATATAGGCTAGTGGCCACACCTGGTGCTGGGGGGGGTGGGCAAAAGAGGGCGATGCCTTATAACGATGACTTGGTTGTACTGATTGCTGGGAAAATAAAAAAAACCTTAGAAAGATGCCACCGTCCTGTGTGCTCACAATAAGAGCTCATATGTCATGGCTCACTTGACTTTACGAGAATATACCTAATTTTTATTTTGAGCTGTGTCATCTTCTTGGAGCTGGGGGAGGAAAGAAAAATAATGATTAATACATTTGTGTTACAGTTAGCATACAGTGTACATTGAAGGCATATCTCACCTCCCTCTCAAGTTTTTTTATTTCAAGGTCCAGTTTCCTAATTGTCCTCTTTTTTATTTCGAACTCCAGTGCAAGATTTTCCATCTTTTTCTTCTTGTACTGAATGTCTATGTCTGCCAGTTCTATTTGGCACCGGAGGTGGTTGCCATACAACTTTCTGATAGCTTGTGAGCTCTGTGAACACAATACAATTAGCGCAGCTGGAATTTGGCAGGATGTGGTGTCCTTTTATTAATACGCACTATGTTGCCAGGCTGGTTTTCCCACTGTATAGCATCTGGGTCCTGTAAAAGAAATTAGATTTTTTGATTTTGATGAGGACTCCTCACCATTGTAGAGTAAATAGTACTTTCACAGTCTTAACATGATACCTCATGCCTTCTGGAATCCAGAGAGATGGTCTCCTCCTCATCATCGTCTCCATCATGTGCTGTTGCTGCTGCACTGGGGCCTTCACCCTATCACATTTAATCGGATTCATATTGAAGCTAGTAGACAAGACATGCCAGGCCTACAGTATGCCTTTGATGGAGTACTCACTGGATCAGCATCGTCTGGTGCTTGTGCTGGTGGCTCTAACAGGAACACAGTGCTGCCAGACACTGCAAGGCAATAGGTAAACCAAAGTCAGACAGTCCAAATTGATTCAATATGAATGTGGTTGTATCCCATGTAGAGATGGAAGGACATACCTTGAATGAAGCGGGTGGCATCTTGGGAGGAACCTATGCTCGTCTCTTTCCCCCCAGGGATCCCCTCTAAGACGGGCCTGCCTTTATTTAGCTCCAAGGCCATGTCCTCTGCTGGGGTAAGGTCAGCCTTTGGTGACCCACCACCCGTGCCTTGTCTGTGGGTATTCTTTTTCACTGCTAAAACAGTACAGACAATGTGTGAGCAGGCACCTTCTGGGTACAATATATGCTTGTGCTTTGTTAAATATTAGTCAGGGACCATACCATTCTGCAGAATGTTCTTGTATTTGATTTTGACCTGCTGCCATGTCCGTTTTGGCCCGTTCATGTTTAATCTACACACACACACACACACACACACACACACACTTAATGGAGTCACACTGCAAAAAATTACTTGGTATTTTTGTCTTGTTTTCAGTAAAAATATCAAAAATTTTATCATAGCTTTATACAGTGTGATGGAGTTACTTTACACAATTTCACTCATATCTGCAGTGCATTTCAATAAAAAAAATTAACCGTTTCATAATTACAGTACAACTGCATTTTTGGAGATGTGAATTAAATATTTGAATTGTAATTGTGATGTTTCAGCGGAGCGGTGAGTGTGTAATTGTGCACTACTTACGCATTCAGGCGGTCTGCAATACTTTGCCACGCTTTTTCTCTTTGCTTTATCACTGTGGCGGTGTTGCCTTTCTTCTTAATTATATCTTTTACCTCCTCGTATGCCTCCATGAGGATTTGTGCTTCCGACGGGGAAAAGTACGCGGCTCTAGTTGCCATGGTAAATCAGTTAATCTGTGATCTGTGGCGGGGTCTATTTGAGTGAGCCGTGAGCGCGCACCTATCCAGGATTGGTTTCACCTGGCTTAATGAATCCGTGTCTGCTCATCCTGGCTTGGTCTTTGTGCAACCAATTAAGCCTGGACGCACATGTTTTGGCTTCATTGAGCTCAGCTGAGTCATTTATCCCGGATGTCTTAATTCTACTTTTGTGCAACAGGCCCCAGGCTGTGTATGTGTATGTATTAGACCTCTCCTCACTTTCGCCTGGTGGCTAGTTCAGAGGGGTTTTGGGGCAGGGGGGTGGGGTACTCTGGCAAAGACCTCCTGATATAGAACGACCTATATGCCTCCATAACTCCCTTTCATGGCATGGACAGTTACATCATAGAATTATGTGGTAGATTAACCTAAATAACGTTTCTGACAGGAAGGACGAGTCTAGTATTAAGTCGTAGAATTTAGAGCGGCTGTGAAAGACTAATGGATTCAATAGGTCCACATTGTGTGGCTATTTGGTCAATGCTGACCCCTGCTGCAGGCTCGAAGAAAATACAACAACAAAAGACTAACGCCTCGATCACACCAACAGTATTATTGCATTGTGGTACACCAGAAGCTGCCTTTGCCTTGCAGCATTGTGTTGCAGAGGCAGTTGCAGTGTGGTTCATACGTTGGATTTATCAAACGTATGCATCAAACTGCATGTCTACATTGCTTGACAGAAATGGTTGCACACAAATCCAGATGATGCTGCGTACCATTTGCGCAATAGTACTGTCGGTGTGATCAATGCCTAAAACATGGTAGTTCGTGGAGTGTATGGAGGGTGGCGCTACTTCTCAAATCCACCACCCGTTTGCACGGAAATCTGCGCTTGAAACTCTTCTCTGTGGCGCATTGCTGGATGTCTTTCAGCATCTTCAGAACACAGTAGCTAGCCTGTTAGCTAGAGCTTCAAAAGATATGAGCCGCAAAAGAGACCACACTTTTACCGAAATAAGCCTTTCTCCCGAACCTCAAAACGCATTCATGGACACTCCGGTGTCTGCAGCGCGACCCGATGAAGATGTATTGGAATTCGAGCCCGACGAGGAGCTACTCTGCTCGGTGAGCGACATCACCGAACACCTTGGGAGAAACATAACAGTGGTGCTCGAGACTGCGTTGTCCGAAATCAGGAAAATGGTCAGCGTCAGGATACGGGTTCTGAAAATGGAGCTTCGGGAGAAAACAGACGAAATCGAAGTCTTAAAAACGAGACTAGAGGTGCAAATAGACGGTAGGGACCCGTATCCTGGAGGAATGACCACCGAGGTTGCATCTGTATTCAGGAAAGCAGACTTCCATTCAGGAAGCAAACACAACAACAACGACCACAAGAAAGCCAAACCAGCCATGCCTGGTGTGAAGAAAGAAAACATCAATGCCATTTGCGACTATCTGATGAAAGATAAGAATTCACGGGGTGCTGAAACGGACAGCGACCCGAGCAATCCTTCTTCTGGTAGCGACAGGGACAGCCGCCACGATTCCCAGCCGCACTCCCTCAACCATCTGTGGCCGGACAGTGGCATTCCTGACGCGGGGCATGGGGACGGGGAATCGGACTCGGCCACGGATGACATATTTGACATGTCGCTACCATCAGGAAGCAAGCGGATCCACGACTATGAGTGGATGACTGGGGTGGAGTACACGTCGGATTTGAAAGGTAATCTCATCAAAAATTCACTGCACCAATTAATCACTAACCTCATCAATCACTCACTGTACCAATCAATCACTGCTAATATTAACATTGGCAATGGAGTAGGGACGAACTTTGGGATTTATATGCTGATGTTATCCAGTCCTGCCACATTGCATGTATCTATGTTTCTATGTAGAGGCTGTATAGAACCTCTGTACTTTTATATAAATGGGTGTGATTAAACACAAACCATATGTTTGTTTTCTGAGGTATGAGGGAGCCTAAATCGGAGAGTGCCAAAACACCAGATGAGGAAGATGATGAAGAGGGTGACGAGTCAAAAGAAGAAAGGAATGATGGATTGGAGCATCCCCCAGCCCCTCTCTCCCATGACACAAACAGCCCCGACTTTCCCCTGCACCCCCAGGGCTCTCCAGGAGGGGAGGGGGACAGTTCTTTGGAGGCCCATGTGGATCGACTAGAACCGGGTGAGAGAGGAGATCGATGTCCTAGTTGACACGCGTAAACATTTGCATCCTATACATCGTTCATTTTTGATCTCTCATCATCGTCTTTCTTTGTGCAGTGCGTTGTGCTGATTGTTTTAGTTATTTTGTGCAGCCTTCTGACCCATCCTTATTGTCTTTGGCTGCATGTTCCTATTGCACGCTGGTGACCTAGAGGACAGAGTGCAATAACCATAATCATTACATCTGTCTACTCTGTTCACAGGTCAGCAGTTTACCTCCCACACATACCTCTGCCCACTGTGTGGAACCTTCTGCCCCGACTCCTTGTTCCTAGAGGAGCACCTCAAACTGATCCACGGCGACACCACCGGCACCCACAGCGCCCTGCAGTCCACCTCCATTGCTCCCCTCTCTCTGGGAGAGGGTAGCAGTGACTCCAAGCGGGGGTTGGCGGGGCTTGAAGGAGGGAGCATTCCTTCTGGAGCTAGGGGGATGGGCCTAGCAAGAGGAGGAGGAGTCGGGGGAGGAGTAGGGACGAGGGAGAAGAAAGTGGAAGGGGGTTACGAGTGTGGAGATTGCGGCCGCCATTTCAACTACCTGGGCAACCTGCGGCAGCACCAGCGCATTCACACGGGGGAGAAGCCCTTCATATGCCCAGAGTGTGGGGAGAAGTTCCGGCACGCTGCCCGATTGAAGAGTCACCGGCTGGGGCACAACGGAGGCCAGAGCCCCTTCCCCTGCCCCCAGTGTGGGAAGGGCTTCCCGGTGCTCTCCGGCTTAAAGAGACACCAGCGGGTACATACGGGGGAGAGTCCCTACGCGTGCCAGCAGTGTGGGCGGCGCTTCAAGGAGCTGGGTAACCTGTACACCCACCAGAGGATTCACAGTGGTGCCACACCCTACTGCTGCCAGCAGTGTGGGAGGAGCTTCCGCCACCTGGGCACCTACAAGAGCCACCGCTGCACCCCCACACAGTGACAGTGACATTCTACCCCGTTACCTTAAAGCTAGACTGGCTAACTGCTAAGTCTAGCCTAGCCATCACAGAAGCCTATTGATATGCTGTTAACTGAGGCAGGAACATTGTCTGAGTCTAAAGACAAGCCTCATATGGACTTAAAAGAGAGGGAGACTGTGCCATGATGAAGAAGAGGTCAAAGGGCATCCTGATGAAAGCCATGGCCTCGTTCAAATAGTACAAAACACATAATTCCCTCTTCTGCACCCTTCCTTGAAGTAATCACTCATCTAATAATAATACTTTTAATTTATATAGCGCTTTTCATTACAAACAAGAATCTCCAAGTTGCTTTGAAAACAAAAACAAATGTAGGGATCTGGCAGTTCCTGTTTGATGGTCTTCCACAGCTTCAGATGTCTAGGCAGTTCAGAAAGGCAACCGGTAGCAGTAGCTTAAGTGGCAGGAGTGTCGATGATACAGACAGGCATAGAGAAACATCAGTCAGATACCAGTAGACAGGCCTGGAGCTCTTCATCAGAGAGGGAGAAATGTCAGTCAGATACTGGTAGACAGGCCTGGAGCTCTTCATCAGAGAGGGAGAAACGTCAGTCAGATACTGGTAGACAGGCCCGGAGCTCTTCATCAGAGAGTCAGGGAGAAACGTCAGTCAGATACTGGTAGAAAGGCCCGGAGACTCTTCATCAGAGAGTCAGGGAGAAACGTCAGTCAGATACTGGTAGACAGGCCTGGAGCTCTTCATCAGAGAGGGAGAAACGTCAGTCAGATTCTGGTAGACAGGCCCAGAGCTCTTCATCGGTCACTCAAATGTATTTATAAAGCCCCTTTTTACATCAGCAGATGTCACAAAGTGCTTATACAGAAACCCAGACTAAAACCCCAAACAGCAAGCAATGCAGATGTAGAAGCACGTGGCTAGGAAACACTCCCTAGAAAGGCAGGAACCTAGAGAGGAACCAGGCTCTTCTGGCTGTGCCGGTTGGAGATTATATGAGAATATATGTACATGGCCATTAAGACCAGATCGTTCTTCAAGATGTTCAGTCGTTCATAGATGACCAGCAGGGTAAAATAATAATCACAGTGGTTATAGAGGGTGCAACAGGTCAGCACCTCGGGAGTAAATGCCCGTTGGCTTTTCATAGCCGAGCATTAAGAGGCCGAGACAGCAGGTGTGAGAGAGGGAGTCAAAACAGCAGGTCCGGGACGAGGTCAATTCGTCAACAGTTGAAACTGGATCAGCAGCACGACTAGGTGGACTAGGGACCGGAACAGATAGAGACGTCGTCAGCCCAGGTAGTCCTGAGGCATGGTGCTAGGGATCCGGTCCTCTGTGATGGGAGAAAGAGCAAGAGGCATGTCGTCTCCTCTGTAAGTAGCTAGGCTGGATCATCCACTGTCAAAGAGTAACACCCACCTGGGTGATGCTTTGGTGGCTATAAAAACACCAGAAAAGACCAACGCACCTCAACAATAGTCTGGAACAGAGGTGAGTTTCTGCCATTCCCTCACACCGCAGTCCACATTCATATTTACAGAGCTCTCTGCTTAGGCGACCTCACGGCACCATGGCAACCCCGGAACTCTGACATGTCAGATCTGTGATTACTTCGAGGAAGGAAGGATGCATTTTAGTAGTATAGCCTTTTGGGAAGAGGACGCACACTAACAGAACAGTGTGACTGCTGCCACCATGTGGACTTTCTATGTTACTGCACAAATGAAGCTTCATGGTGGCTCTGTCGAGGGCTGACTACGTTTTAACCTCACCTACCAATGACTTCTGTTCAGAGCAGATGAGTTGGCATTTTATCATTTGTAATAACTATGCTGTAACCTGTATTACTGACATTATATTCTTTACACGTTGTTGGTATGTCCACGTTGTTGGTATGTCCACCTGCATGATGATGATGACATGTCATTCGTTTTTGTGATCTGATATCTGTAATCTACCCCTTTTAAATTCACCCCTCGGTTAACAGGCTAGTTATCTACAGAGGTTCAGAAAAACGTTCATTTCAAGGGCAAAGATATACCAGTAAATAATGACCCTGCTTTTCTCTATTCACTCTAGTTGTTTAGCTAAAAGCAGTCAGGTGTTTAGAGAGTAGGGACATGGAGTTTTCTGCATTATGATGCATTTACAAGACACTACCACGGTCATGTTAGCCCACCATTATCACAACATGGGGAATATTTCAATAATGCTATGCAAAGAACAATATTAAACATTCTAAAAGTTGTCCCATCTCTCTCTCTATATATATATATATATATATATATATATATATATACACACACACACAGTGGGGAGAACAAGTATTTGATACACTGCCGATTTTGCAGGTTTTCCTACTTACAAAGCATGTAGAGGTCTGTACTTTTTATCATAGGTACACTTCAACTGTGAGAGACGGAATCTAAAACAAAAATCCAGAAAATGACATTGTATGATTTTTAAGTAATTAATTAGCATTTTATTGCATGACATAAGTATTTGATCACCTACCAACCAGTAAGAATTCCGGCTCTCACAGACCTGTTAGTTTTTCTTTAAGAAGCCCTCCTGTTCTCCACTCATTACCTGTATTAACTACACCTGTTTGAACTCGTTACCTGTAAAAAAGACACCTGTCCACACACTCAATCAAACAGACTCCAACCTCTGCACAATGGCCAAGACCAGAGAGGGTGTAAGGACATCAGTGATAAAATTGTAGACCTGCACAAGAATGGGATGGGCTACAGGACAATAGGCAAGCAGCTTGGTGAGAAGGCAACAACTGTTGGCGCAATTATTAGAAGTTCAAGTTGACGGTCAATCACCCTCGGTCTGGCTCCATGCAAGATCTCACCTCGTGTGGCATCAATGATCTTGAGGAAGGTGAGGGATCAGCCCAGAACTACACGCAGGACCTGGTCAATGACCTGAAGAGAGCGGGGATCACAGTCTCAAAGAAAACCATTAGTAACACACTACGCCGTCATGGATTAAAATCCTGCAGTGCACTCGAGATCCCCCTGCTCAAGCCAGCATATGTCCAGTCCCGTCTGAAGTTTGCCAATGACCATCAGGATGATCCAGAGGAGGAATGGGAGAAGGTCATGTGGTCTGATGAGACAAAAATAGAGCTTTTTGGTCTAAACTCCACTCGTCGTGTTTTGAGGAAGAAGAAGGATGAGTACAACCCCAAGAACACCATCCCAACCGTGAAGCATGGAGGTGGAAACATCATTCTTTGGGGATCCTTTTCTGCAAAGGGGACAGGACGACTGCAGCGTATTGAGGGGAGGATGGATGGGGCCATGTATCGCGAGATCTTGGCCAACAACCTCCTCCCCCCATTGAAGATGGGTAGTGGCTGGGTCTTCCAGCATGACAACGACCCGAAACACACAGCCAGGGCAACTAAGGAGTGGCTCCGAAAGAAGCATCTCAAGGTCCTGGAGTGGCCTAGCCAGTCTCCAGACCTGAACCCAATATAAAATCTTTGGAGGGAGCTGAAAGTCCGTATTGCCCAGCGACAGCTGAAGGTCTGTATGGAGGAGTGGGCCAAAATCCCTGCTGCAGTGTGTGCAAACCTGGTCAAGAACTACAGGAAACGTATGATCTCTGTAATTGCAAACAAAGGTTTCTGTACCAAATATTAAGTTCTGCTTTTCTGATATATCAAATACTTATGTCATGCAATAAAATGCAAATGAATTACTTAAAAATCATACAATGTGATTTTCTTGATTTTTGTTTTAGATTCCGTCTCTCACGGTTGAAGTGTACCTATAATAAAAATTACAGACCTCTACATGCTTTGTAAGTAGGAGAACCTGCAAAATCGGCAGTGTATCAAATACTTGTTCTCCCCACTGTGTATATATATATATATATATATATATATATGGCTGGCTAAAAGTATTCCCAATACTGTATGTGAATGTTGAACACAAAGAATCACCAACTTTTCAAACTGTTTCGGTAAACAATGAATATAAAAATGTTTGATGGAGAAATGCTAATCATTGGCCGGCTGCGTTCTAATAAACATTCTTATGCGGCGCTTGTGTTGTGGATGTACTTTTCCGCATCACTTCCTCTATTGACGAAGACATCCTGACACATTTAACATATGAGTCATGTAGCGGATGCTCTTATCCAGAGCGACTTACAGTTAGTGCATTTCTCTTAAGATAACTAGGTGGGACAAACACACATCTCAGTCATAGTAAGTACCTTTTTCTTTTAATAAAGTAGCCATCAGCAAAGTCTTCTCACACACCCTACTAGAAGGAGAGAGATGGCAGGCTCCGTGTAAAGCTCACCGTTTGCTTCCCAGTCGAAACCGTTCGCCAATATACAGTGAGCTCCAAAAGTATTGGGACCGTGACACATTTTGTTGTTGTTTTGGCTCTGTACTCCAGCACTTTGGATTTGAAGTGATACAATGGCACTGAAGTTAAAGTGCAGACTGTCAGCTTTAATTTGAGGGTATTTTCATCCATATTGGTTTAACCGTTTAGAAATGACAGCACGTTTTGTACATAGTCCGCCCATTTTAGGGGACCAAAAATATTAGGACAAATTCACTTACGTGTATTAAAGTAATCAATATGTAGTATTTGGTTCCATGTTCCCAGCACACAATGATTACATCAAGGCTGTGACTCTACAAACTTGTTGGGTGTATTTGCTCTTTGTTTTGTTTGTTTCAGATTATTTTGTGGCCAATAGAAATGAATGGTAAATCATCTATCGTCATTTTGGAGTCACTTTTATTGTAAATAAGAATATAATATGTAATATTCTACATTAATGTGGATGCTACCATGGTTACGGATCATCCTGAATGAATCGTGAATAATGAAAGTCAGAAAGTTACACACAGGCTTTGGTAGGTAGGTTACTTTCTAAGTGTAATCCGTTCCAGTTACTAGTTACCTGTCCAAAATTGTAATCAGTAACGTACCTTTTAGATTACCCAAACTCAGTAATGTAATCTGATTACATTCAGTTCATTTTTGATAACTTTCTCTTTAAGAGGCATTAGAAGAAGACAAAAATGTATGTTACCAATTGAACAACATCTATTGCAGGATAAATCAATGTTAAAGTTTACATAGCTGGCTATATGGATGTTAAATGTTACATTATGGGTTGGTTATGTAGGCTTCTTCTTAGCCATCGCTTTCTACTACATACAATAATAAATTATATCTTTATAATAATATATATCATTTATGAGTCCAAAAATGGTTATAGCAACTACAGACTGCCCCTTTAAGTCTATCAAAAGTGTGCAAGTTTGAACATGTGTCTATTAGGCCTATGGATTTATTAATTTTTATCAGCATGAATTAGATTGAGCAATAAAAGCCCCACTTTTATTCCATAGGCTGGGATCTGCACTATGCAGCTGTTGTTCCATAGGCTGGGATCTGCACTATGCAGCTGTTGTTCCATAGTCTGGGATCTGCACTATGCAGTTGTTGTTCCATAGGCTGGGATCTGCACTATGCAGCTGTTGTTCCATAGGCTGGGATCCTCACTATGCAGCTGTTGTTCCATAGGCTGGGATCCTCACTATGCAGCTGTTGTTCCATAGGCTGGGATCCTCACTATGCAGCTGTTGTTCCATAGGCTGGGATCCTCACTATGCAGCTGTTGCAAGAGCACATTTTTCACTGGCTGTCCACTGGTTTCAAAAACAATGATTGATAGGCAGCTAAAAACTTATTGAATTTAACCATTATTGGGTTCAAATACACATTTAGATTTGTAAACAGACTTCCACAACAACCACAATCCGTAAGGCACAAATAGCTAAATGAGAGAGCAGCAGTGTGATTCACATCAATGCGCTATGTTACAGTTGAAGTCGGAGGTTTACACACCTTAGCAAAATACATTTAAATTCAGTTTTCACAATTCCTGACATTTAATCCTAGTAACAATTCCCTGTTTTAGGTCAGTTAGGATCACCACTTTATTTTAAGAATGTGAAATGTCAGAATAGTAGTAGAGAGAATTATTTATTTCAGCTTTTATTTCTTTCATCACATTCCCAGTAGGTCAGAAGTTTACATACACTCAATTAGTATTTGGTAACATTGCCTTTAAATTGTTTAACTTGGGTCAAACGTTTTGGGTAGCCTTCCACAAGCTTCCCACAATAAATGGAGTAAATGTTGGCCCATTCCTCCTGACAGAGCTGGTGTAACTGAGTCAGATTTGTAGGCTTCCTTGCTCGCACACGCTTTTTCAGTTCTGACCACAAATTTTCTATAGGATTGAGGTCAGGGCTTTGTGATGGCCACTCCAATACCTTGAATTTGTTGTCCTTAAGCCATTTTGCCACAACTTTGGAAGTATGCTTGGGGTCATTGTCCATTTGGAAGACTCTTTTGCGACCAAGCTTCAACTTCCTGACTGATGTCTTGAGATGTTGCTTCAATATATCCACATAATTGTCCTTCCTCATGACGCCATCTATTTTGTGAAGGGCACTAGTCCCTCCTGTAGCAAAGCACCCCCACAACATGATGCTGCCACCCCCGTGCTTCATGGTTGGAATGGTGTTCTTCGGCTTGCAAGCCTCCCCCTTTTTCCTCCAAGCATAACGATGGTCATTACGGCCAAACAGTTCTATTTTTGTTTCATCAGACCAGAGGACATTTCTCCAAAAAGTACGATCTTTGTCCTCATGTGCAGTTGCAAACCGTAGTCTGGCTTTTTTATGGTGGTTTTTGAGCAGTGGCTTCTTCCTTGCTGAGCGGCCTTTCAGGTTATGTCGATATAGGGCTCGGTTTACTGTGGATATAGATACTTTTGTACCTGTTTCCTCCAGCATCTTCACAAGGTCCTTTGCTGTTGTTCTGGGATTGATTTGCACTTTTCGCACCAAAGTACGTTCATCTCTAGGAGACAGAACTCGTCTCCTTCCTGAGCGGTATGACGGCTATGTGGTCCCATGGTGTTTATACTTGCGTGCTATTGCTTGTACAGATGAACGTGGAACCTTCAGGCATTTGGAAATTGCTCCCAAGGATGAACCAGACTTGTGTAGGTGTTTTTTGGCTGATTTCTTTTGATTTTCCCATGATGTCAAACAAAGAGGCACTGAGTTTGAAGGTAGGCCTTGAAATACATCCACAGGTACACCTCCAATTGACTCAAATTATGTCAATTAGCCTGTCAGAAGCTTCTAAAGCCATGACATGATTTTCTGGAATTTTCCAAGCTGTTTAAAAGGCACAGTCAACTTAGTGTTTGTAAACTTCTGACCCACTAGAATTGTGATGCAGTGAATTATAAGTGAAACAATCTGTCTGTTAACAATTGTTGGACAAATTACTTGTGTCATGCACAAAGTAGATGTCCTAACCGACTTGCCAAAACTATAGTTTGTTAACAAGACATTTGTGGAGTGGTTGAAAAACGAGTTGATGTGATGTTTTTGTTCGTCAGCGTTCGGGCTGAGATATTTCAGCTGTTTGAGTCGATGTTCGGTAGCCGAAAGCTACGCCCCTTCGTCAGTGATTAGTCGACAGTAGGGATTATTCAATTAAGTGTTTGTTGTTATTCAACGAGATATGACTTGTTTTTATGCAAATTTCGTTCACTTGCAAAATACTGCACCAAACATTTTAGTTAGATGCAAAATTGTGTGGCTAAGACTTCCTCTGCAAAAAACGTCAACATGTATTACAGTTTGCTTGATTTATTTGAGATTAATTCAGACTATTTTGAGGATGTGTATATTTGTTGCTACGGCGTCTCAAGAGGGTCAAACAGTAGGTATTTTAAGGGAGGCGCAGACATTTGCTTCGCCTAGCTGAGTTCTGCCAGGGCCAAACCGAACCTAGTGTGGGGACGCCTTAACTCTGCAGGTCATTTCACACACAGCCTGTAGGAGGAACTGAACTTCTGCTCTACTATTAACCAGCCCACTCTGTGTGTGTGTGTCTTACACTCTCTGAAAACGTCTGCTCAGCCCACAGACATAGATAGAGGTCTCTAGATGGATGCAACCCCTTTTAACATGGGCATTGCCATTCAGGCCTTCACCACTACGGTAGTCAACTGGGTAGAGATTCCTACGGGTTGGGAGCGATCAGTCAATGATCAGAGCATTGTCTTCTTCAGATTGGGATGCCTCTGATTTGTAAATGGTGTTAAGCTATATCACTGCCCTCTAGAGGTTACAATAGACGAAAGACACAAGATTTGTTTTCGGACTCCAGCAATGCAGGTGGTAAATCACCAATATTAGCTTTATGCTTTTTTCACATATGAAAGAAGAAGAAAATGGACTACTTTAAAATGGAGACAACGTAATGGCACGGATACAAAGATGAGAGCTCTATTTCTATGTCTCATCCACACAGCTGTGCAGACACAGAATGGACATGATTGCACCATAGCTGCACTCAAGTACTCTTCTACTTGGACTGCAATCAACATGCAGCAAATATACATTTCTCTCTCGCTCTTTTCACTTTCTCTATCTCCCTCTATCATGCCCCCCCCCCCCACACACACGCAATTGAATCCTCCAGAGTAGTGTGTTGTATTTCAGAGATGATACACTTAAGGATTTCCATCAATCACTGAGACTAGCCATGAATCAGCTCTCCCTCTGCTAGAAGAGACACACTAGAGGAGACACCACACTGATACACTGAGACACCACACTGAGACACCACACTGAGACACAGAGGCACCACACTGACACACTGAGACACCACACTGACACACTGAGACACCACACTGAGACACTGAGACACTACACTGACACACTGAGACACCACACTGAGACACCACACTGAGACACAGAGACACCACACTGAGACACTGAGACACCACACTGACACACTGAGACACCACACTGAGACACTGAGACACCACACTGAGACAGTGAGATACCACACTGAAACACTGCACTGAGACACAAACAATTGCATTAAGGACAACAAAGTCAAGGTATTGGAGTGGCCATCACAAAGCCCTGACCTCTATCCTGTAGAAAATTTGTGGGCAAAACTGAAAAAGCATGTGCGAGCAAGGAAGCCTACAAACCTGACTCAGTTACACCAGCTCTGTCAGGAGGAATAGGCCTAAATTAACCCAACCTAAAGTGGGAAGCTTGTGGAAGGCTACCCGAAACGTTTAACCCAAGTTAAATAATTTAATGGCAATGCTACCAAATACTAATTGAGTGTATGTAAACTTCTGACCCACTGGGAATGTGATGAAATAAATAAAAGATTAAATAAATAATTCTCTCTACTATTATTCTGACATTTCACATTCTTAAAATGAAGTGGTGATCCTAACTGACCTAAGACAGGGAATTTTACTAGGATTAAATGTCAGGAATTGTGAAAAACTGAGTTTAAATGTATTTTGCTAAGGTGCATGTAAACTTCCGACTTCAACTGTATATACAGCCTTATATTTCCCCCTTTCTCTCTCTCTCTCTCTGTCTTTCTTCTCATTTTCTATCTATCTTCATCCCCTTCCACTTTACTTTCTATCTCTATTTTTCTGTCCCTCTCTCTCCTTCCCTGTTTATCCCTCTCTGACCCCCCTTTCCATCTACTCTCTTTCTTTCTCTCTCTTGCTCCTCTTCTCTCTGTCTCCATCTACCCTCCTCGCTCTTTCATTCATCATCACTATGCAGGAGGCTATAACACCATAACAACAGGGAACATGAGGTGCTGTACATAAGGACGGGTGTAGAGACCTCATCATCAGTGCGACTCTAGCCACGGTAATGATAACCTTTAAATGCCTGTCTACCCTGGGCCTTTCTGAAAGCCATCACCCCTCCCCGTGTCCTCCCTCTCCTCCCTTTCTCCACCATCGATTTTCAACTGTCATTTTCAAAGGCTTCTTTCTGTTTTGCATTTTGAAGGTTTCTGCTTTTGCATTTGAACCCCATTGCCTGGCGTGTGTTTCCTAAGGCAGGCTGGCGACATTAACCACTCATGATGAGAAGCCTAACCTGGCCCCGGATAGCTTTCCCTGTGTGCTGTGATGATGACGTGTGAGGCGTGTCAGATCCTGTATCAGGAGGTTGGTCACACTGCATTCACATGGTAATGCCAGAATTTCTTGTGAAACTCGCACCTGCCAGTGCGTGCAGTGTATGCCATGTCAGATGGACACTGGGTACGGATCTGTAGGTGAGAGGATACAGATGAAGGCATTGTTATTCAACAAGCATGTACTGAGTTGTAGTCATGAACTCTCATTTACATCTCAAAGGTCTACCAGGGATGTCCCAGTAGCATTGTCCCGATGAACTGGGCTGTGCTTTGTTGTGTTATGATACTCCTCACTTTTACACCATGCTGGCTGATGTGTGGTGAGCGCAAAATGGTTGCCGTGCATCACACATTGGTGTTGATTGAGGCGGGTTTCCTCCTTGCAGATGTAGGATCTTAATTTGATCACTCTTTTGGTGTTGAGATATCTTCTGCCTAGCCGGTAATGCAAACTTGTGGCATATCCAAGGTTTAAAAAGGCTTCTAAAGTTTGTAATTTCCACTTTAAAATGTCAGACTTCATTTGCCCTAATGAAAAATGTATCAACCATTACAAAAAAAATGCCATTAATTATAATCCACATAATAATCCACATTAAAATCCACATTAAAATCCACATAATAATCCACATTATAATCCACATAATAATCCACATAATAATCCACATTATAATCCACACAATAATCCACATAATAATCCACATTATAATCCACATTATAATCCACATAATAATCCACATAATAATCCACATTATAATCCACATAATAATCCACATAATAATCCACATTATAATCCACACAATAATCCACATAATAATCCACATAATAATCCACATTATAATCCACATAATAATTCACATAATAATCCACATTTCCTGTTGCTGCAGGATTATTTTCCTGCTGTAGTAAACCTGCTCAAATTACTATGGGCTCCCAAGTGGCGCAGTGGTCTAAGGCACTGATACTGATAATTATGAAAAATACCTGAGGGTTACAGGTTAGTAAACGCTTTCTTCCATAGCACGACTTCCAAACCCCTGACACAGACAGAGATGCCCAGGTGCCAGGTTCACCTTTATCTGAAAACCTTTGGCAAAGCCTTAATACGTTAATACGTTCTTCAAGGTGAATGCGGGAGATGGCATTTAGACGTGCCTATCTTCAAGTTAGGTCAGGTTATCGTTGGGGGGCTGGAAAGGACCTGGCTGGAACAAATGTCTATATTTACTGTACCCAAGGATGATGCTTCTCTTATCAGTTAGTAGTTGCCGCGGCAACGAGGGCACCACTTAATTGAGGGCATCACTCCGGCGATGCGGAGAGGGAGGGATGCAGACGGTACGGACACTGCTTACACACACATCAGCCATTGTTCATTCCCTTCCCTTCTGAGTCTTAACTCCAGAACACACGCATGCACGTGTCCAGACACACACACACACACACACACACACACTCGCACATTTCAATACTGCCAAGATCTCTTAAGCCTGTGTTTACCACAGACCGTATTTCCGGCATTTATCCAAAAACCCTAACAAACGCAATTTATTTTCCTCGTCTTTGTCCAACTCAGTGCCTACAAAAAGACGGCATTACTATTTTTCTCTATTCCAAGTATCTAGAAGATAATCACAACCGAGGAGATGAGGAAGCATCCTGGGATAATTTACAATGTGAGCTGGGTTAAAATACTATTTAAAATAACTAAATTACTTTCACATACAGTGGTGTCTGAAAGTATTGACGCCCTTGATAAAGATAAGGAGAAATGACTGTATGAAATAAATAATTCAAAAATCTGAGCTATATTGTATGCTAAAAAAAATTGGGAAATAATTTTATACTAATACAATTGGTCAGAGAAAGATATTTTGTTTAACAAGTAGGCTATATCTTTGAACTTGGTTGTAGCTCTAATGCAGAAAATAAAGCCTGATGAGGCACTGTACCTCTCTCCCTTTCAAGTCCATCATTGATGCATATGCAGAAAAGAACCCCATAGTCCTAGTCGTGGGGAATACAACCCGTGGTTACCGTGGTTACACAATTGACTCACAGCAAAAACTTGACCATTTTCAAATGCAATTTTCTTGTTGTCTGCTTGTTACAAAACTACAATTGAGAAAAGTACAACATTGCCTGCTCCCAAGCGTTATCACTGCTTAGAAAAATCTAATATTGTACTTCCCTCATGCCCCTTTTCATGACGGTGCTAACGTTAGTGTCAGCTACAGTGGGGCAAAAAAGTATTTAGTCAGCCACCAATTGTGCAAGTTCTCCCACTTAAAAAGATGAGAGAGGCCTGTAATTTTCATCATAGGTACACTTCAACTATGACAGACAAAATGAGAAAAATTGTATTGTAGGATTTTTCACATTGTAGGATTTTTAATGAATTTATTTGCAAATTATGGTGGAAAATAAGTATTTGGTCAATAACAAAAGTTTATCTCAATACTTTGTTATACCCTTTGTTGGCAATGACAGAGGTCAAACGTTTTCTGTAAGTCTTCACAAGGTTTTCACACACTGTTGCTGGTATTTTGGACCATTCCTCCATGCAGATCTCCTCTAGAGCAGTGATGTTTTGGGGCTGTTGCTGGGCAACACAGACTTTCAACTCCCTCCAAAGATTTTCTACACCATAATTTGCAAATTAATTCATTAAAAATCCTACAATGTGATTTTCTGCATTTTTTTTCTCTCATTTTCTCTGTCATATTTGAAGTGTACATATGATTAAAATGACAGGCCTCTCTCATCTTTTTAAGTGGGAGAACTTGCACAATTGGTGGCTGACTAAATACTTTTTTGCTCCACTGTACATTGAACAACACTGCAGCCTTTTGGTCTTTTTTTGTTATTTCTGCATAACAAAAAATCGATGAAGAGGTTGCCTTTTTTACAATGGTGGTCAATGGGAAACAATCTTTGTTTTCCCAATTTGTGGGCGTTGTTGAGAGGAAGTCCTTCATGTGACATGAATTCCGACTCTGAGTATACCAACTGTAAAATAGGGTTCTGGATCTTTGATGTTATGGGGCCATTTTGCTTCCACTGGTCCTGAGGCACTTGTTAAGGCCAACAGCATCATTAACTTTACCCAGTATCAGGATATTTTAGCCAATAACCTGGTTGCCTCTGACAGGAAGCTGAAACTTGGCCGCAAGTGGATCTTCCAGCAAAACAATAACCCTAAGCACACATCAAAATCCACAAAGAACTGGTAATAGACCACAAAAATCAACATTTGCCAACAACCATCTCAGTCTCTGGACATGAAACCCATTGAAAACCTGTGGTTTGAAGAGGGCAGTCCATAAGCGCAGATGAAGGATATGAAGGATCTGGAAAGATTCTGTTTGGAGGAATGATCTAAGATCCCTCCCAATGTGTTATCCCAACTCATAAAATATTCTATAACCGTTATCCTCGCAAGGTGGGGTATGGAAAGGTATTGAAACAGGGGTGTCAATCATTTTTAACCCAACCTTTTTTATAAATTGTTAAATAAAATATCTTTCTCGGAGCAATTGTATTAGCATAATAATATGTAATAATATAATTTCCCAAAAAATGTTTGCATACAATATAGCTCAGTATTTTGGATTATTTAATTTATACAGACATTTTTGCTCATCTAATCAAGGGTGTCAATGACTTTGGACCCCAAGTATTTACAGTTGAAGTTGGAAGTTTACATACACCTTAGCCACATTTAAACTCAGTTTTTCACAATTCCTGACATTTAATCCTAGTCAAATTCCCTCTCTCAGGTCAATTAGGATCACCACTTTATTTTAAGAATGTGAAATGTCAGAATAATAGTAGAGAGAATTATTTATTTCATCTTTTATTTATTTCATCACATTCCCAGTGTGTCAGAAGTTTACATACACTCAATTAGTATTTGGTAGCATTGCCTTTAAATTGTTTAACTTGGGTCAAATGTATCGGGTAGCCTTCCACAAGCTTCCAACAATAGGTTGGATGAATTTTGGCCCATTCCTCCTGACAGAGCTGGTGTAACTGAGTCACGTTTGTAGGCCTCCTTGCTCGCACACGCTTCACAAATTTTCTGTGGGATTGAGGTCAGAGCTTTGTGATGGCCACTCCAATACCTTGACTTTGTTGTCCTTAATGCCATTTTGCTACAACTTTAGAAGTAACCTTGGGGTCATTGTTCATTTGGAAGAGCCATTTACAACCAAGCTTTAACTTCCTGACTGATGTCTTGAGCTGTTGCTTCAACATATCCACATCATTTTCCTTCTCATGAAGCCATCTATTTTGTGAAGTGCACTAGTCCCTCCTGCAGCAAAGCACCCCCACAACATGATGCTGCCACCCCCGTGCTTCACGGTTGGGATGGTGTTCTTCGGCTTGCAAGCATCCTCCTTTTTACTCCAAACATAACGATGGTCATTATGGCCAAACAGTTCTATTTTTGTTTCATCAGACCAGAGGACATTTCTCCAAAAAGTACAATCTTTGTCACCATGTGCAGTTGCAAACCGTAGTCTGGCTTTTTTATGGCAGTTTTGGAGCAGTGGCTTCTTCCTTGCTGAACGGCCTTTTAGGTTATGTCAATATAGGACTCGTTTTACTGTGGACATTATTGTGGACATGATTATTTTGTATCTGTTTCCTCCAGCATCTTTACAAGGTACTTTGCGGTTGTTCTGGGATTGATTTGCACTTTTCGCACCAAAGTACGTTCATCTCTAGGAGACAGAATGCGACTCCTTCCCGAGCGGTATGACGGCTGCGTGGTCCCATGGGGTTTATACTTGCATACTATTGTTTGTACAGATGAACATGGTACCTTCAGACATTTGGAAATTGCTCCCAAGGATGAACCAGATTTGTGGTTAGAAACTTCTAAAGCCATGGCATAACTTTCTGGATTTTTCCAAGCTTGTTTAAAGGCACAGTCAATTTAGTGTGTGACCCACTGAAATTGTGATACAGTGAATTATAAGTGAAATAATCTGTATTTTGTTGTTGTTGGGAGAAAAACAAGTTTTAATGACACCAACCTAAGTGTATGTAAACTTCCGACTTCAACTGTCGATGCATTTTATTTAAAATAAAAGTAGTTACATATTCCATGCTTTTAATCCAGGTATTTGAAATTAGTATTTGGTAGATTACAATTTGGTAGAGTATTTTGTTTTTACAAATAACCATTCCAATACTCAAATAACAGTACTTGTTTTGGGCAGTGTATTTGAAAATACTCAAATACACAGAAAACATATTTTAAATGCCAGATACTCTAATACACATGTATTTGAACCCAGGTTTGCTCACAACACATCAGTTGTGGTTTGTGACATATGCTCACAATACATCTAAATTGAAATGCCTTATCGGATCGACTGACCCATAACAACCATTCATTACCTTGTCAACCGACAAGCAACATTTGTCAAGGAGTGCAGAGAGAGGGAGCATTTATTTTGATCAAGGAGATGGAGCGTGCTTTCTATCCACGCAGATCAACAACCATGTTGTCTGAACCCAGCAATTTCTCTCAAGCTTTTTCAAATATACCTCAAGAGACTACAAAAATGGAACAATGATGGACTTGAAAGGGACAGAGAGATAGTGGTCCATCAGGCTTTATTTTCTGCATTAGATCAACAACCAAGTTCAAAGACATAGTCTGTCATACTTCTCTCACACACAAGGATGTTATGTTTGGTGTCCTTCCGACCACATCTCTCATGGTGTTGGAGAAATGTCAATATTTCACAGAATCTATGCAGTTAGACTTAGTGTCCGTCATGGCTGGTCTAGGTGGGTGCGTTGGTGGCAGAAGTGGAACATCATTTGACCTGTAATGACCTAGTCAGAGCGCTCAGTTGATTGCTAGAAAGGTCTTGAACTCTGGATGGCAACAACAACAAAAAATCCACCAGATTTGTGCATTCCTATCTTTGGAGTGCCCGCAGAAAAAAAGACCAGTAGTTGTGCACTCAAGTAAATTGAGTCCTCAAGAATAAACGTTGATGAATTGCTATACAAAAGGGTCTTGTATGGAATTCCGAACATAGCTTTCCACTACCACGAAATCAAACATAATCTGTGCACTCAAGTAACTTGAGTGCTCAAGAAAAACAGTTGAAGGGTAGTTAGACAAAAGGGGCTTGCATGAAATTCAGAGTAAAACTTTCCACTACCATGAAATCTCTAACAACGTTCAGTTAATTCTTCCTCTGCTGAGATCGAGTGTTAATGGGACCATTTATATCTGTCAGTGACATAATAAGAACAGAGCTGTGTTGTGAAAAGTGAAGTGGCTTTTTGCATTTGTCTTCAAATTGACGTAGTCAAAGAGAAATGGACTGCTGACATTTCTCCGCCTCTCCTGTACTGGGTTAGCAACAGTTCAAAGTGAAAGAGTACAAACTAAATCAGCAAGAAGTCATTTTCAACCTTAATTGGACACATGCTTTCTTCAGTGTTCATTTGTATAGCACTTTGGTCAGCAATTGCTTGCATGAAAATTGATAAACAAATGGCATTTATCAATATTATGATCGTTATTCTTCCCAGTTATATGAAAATAGCACTGGAAGTCTGAAGCGGGATGTCCAGTAGGGTGTACACATACACAATGTGCAAAACAAGATATATTATTTCTGGGACAGTGGTTCATGCTGCTCATCATGTATGTGTGAAGACGAGATAAAAATAACATCAACAAAAGCACAGCGTGTATGTAGCTGTGAATGATACAAACCATGTATACGCAAGGCACTAAGAAGGCTAGATAATTGCCATTCAGATGTCGCACAAGCGTCGCCCCACGGCAATTACCTCCATAATACAGTGGGGAGAACATTTTGCATGTTTTCCTACTTACAAAGCATGTAGAGGTCTGTCATTTTATCATAGGTACACTTCAACTGTGAGAGACGGAATCTAAAACAACAATCCAGAAAATCACACACACACACACACACACACACTCACACACACACTCTTTCTATACACTATTTAACACTATGGTGCACTATGGAACACTTTTTAACACTATGGAACACTATGGGGCACTATGGAACACTATGGAACACTATTTAACACTAGTGTTCCATAGTGTTCCATAGTGTTAAAAAGTGTACCATAGTGTTCCATAAATGAAAATACTGCCCCCTAGTCACAACAGGTTAACACTTTTTCTCATTTTGTCTGTCATAGTTGAAGTGTACCTATGATGAAAATTACAGGCCGCTCTCATCTTTTTAAGTGGGAGAACTTGCACAATTGGTGGCTGACTAAATACTTTTTTTGCCCCACTGTATGTTGTGTAATTTGTTTAATATTACCTGTTAGATATTACTGCACTGTCGGCGCTAGAAGCACAAGCATTTCCCTACACCCGCAATAACATCTGCTAATCACGTGTAAGTGGCCAATAACATCTGCTAACCACGTGTAAGTGGCCAATAACATCTGCTAATCACGTGTAAGTGGCCAATAACATTTGATTTGATTTGATATGTCAGCCGCTGCTCTATTCCTTTCGATCCCACACAAAATGGAAGGCCTTTAACTTGAATCTAAGGGTTAAGTGGTTGAGACATGACATCACTCCCACGGCGACTTTTAAGTCTAAACCAAACTTCAAAGCCGGTCGAGTCCAGAACCTCAAACGATACTCTGTAAAGATTCCGCCGGACTGAAATATAATATGCATGAGTTGAAAATAGCCGAGACCTGGGGGTGGGTGGTATGATCCTCCAGGAAAGGTCTGCTACTAACTGAGCGAGACCGTTCCTCTAATGTGGCGGCACGCTGAGACTGCATCATTAGCGAGAGAGTAGGTCCTGACTCCGACGGTGGCGTAACGATGACACACAGCTTCGACTTAGCATTCTGGACTCCCATCTTGTCACTCAGCATTTCTGCTCTGGTGCTCGTGCACTGTAATTGGATGTTGCTGGGTGGTTGTTGAGGAGGACTACTTTACTGCACTGCGGTTCTCCCCCTCTCTGGCCAGGCCACTTCAGCTCAATTCGTATTGATCTTGTTTCTTCGTCTCACCTGGTCTCACCTGGCTGGTCCACTGGGCTCCAGTATTATCTCTGAGTCACCAGCCACTGAGGATCCAGTCAGGCCTTTAGCCTGAGGAAAGGCAGAATGGGACCGGATGAAGGCCCTTATTCCTGGTGTGTGTGTGTGTGTGTGTGTGTGTGTGTGTGTGTGTGTGTGTGTGTGTGTGTGTGTGTGTGTGTGTGTGTGTGTGTGTGTGTGTGTGTCTGAGTTGTTTCTGAACGCTCTCTCTACTGCTACTTAAAACTGTATACTGATGGAAGTGTTCCTGCTGTTGGATGTGAATGGGGTGCTACTCCTACAAAGTGGATAGACTAGAGTGGGCGGGCGGGTGGGCGGGTGGGGGGTCGGGGGGGGGTTCGACCCATACCGAGAACCCATATGTCCAACCCAAGAAAATTTGAAATGCCAGCCATAGTGAAATGTAACTCCCCAAAATAAATAACATTTCAAAAGAGTAGACATTCTTTGACACTTTCAAGGTGGTGTTAGCACACCTAGTGTGTGATGTGGATTCACAGGGAGAGGTGAGTCAGCGCGGATAAAGGTTTTATCTTTCAAACAAACGTCATGAACATGACAGAAACTTTGATAGTCAGGCAACTTTTCTTTCTTTTTTTTTTGTCACCAAATAGGCACATTTCCTCTTCTCATCGCCATATTTGTTTTTGTTTTTCTGCTCTTTTGCACACCGGTATCAAATCAAATCAAATTGTATTTGTCACATACACATGGTTAGCAGATGTTAATACGAGTGTAGCGAAATGCTTGTGCTTCTAGTTCCGACCGTGCAGTAATATCTAACAAGTAATCTAACAATTTCACAACAACTACCTTATACACACAAGTGTAAAGGAATGAATATGTACATATAAATATATGGCTGAGTGATGGCCGAACGGCATAGGCAAGATGCAGTAGATGGTATAGAGTACAGTATATACATATGAGATAAGTAATGTAGGGTATGTAAACATTATATAAAGTGGCATTGTTTTTAAGTGGGTAGTGATACATTTATTACATCCAATTTTTAATTATTAAAGTGGCTAGAGATTTCAGTATGTTGGCAGCAGCCACTCAATGTTAGTGATGGCTGTTTGACAGTCTGATGGCCTTGAGATAGAAGCTGTTTTTCAGTCTCTCGGTCCCTGCTTTGATGCACCTGTACTGACCTCGCCTTCTGGATGATAGCGGGATGAACAGGCAGTGGCTCAGGTGGTTGTTGTCCTTGATGATCTTTATGGCCTTCCTGTGACATCGGGTGGTGTAGGTGTCCTGGAGGGCAGGTAGTTTGCCCCCGGTGATGCGTTGTGCAGACCTCACTACCCTCTAGAGAGCCTTACGGTTGTGGGCGGAGCAGTTGCCGTACCAGGCAGTGATACAGCCCGACAGAATGCTCTCGATTGTGCATATGTAAAGGTTTGTGAGTGTTTTTGGTGACAAGCCGAATTTCTTCAGCCTCCTACATATCCTCATCTGCACATATATCACTCCAGTGTAAATTGCTAAATTGTAATTACTTCCCCACTATTGGCCTATTGATTGCCTTATCTCCTTACTTCATTTGCACACACTGTATACTGATTTTTCTATTGTGTCATTGACTGTACGCTTGTTTATCCCATGTGTAACTCTGTGTTGTTGTTTTTGTCGCACTGCTTTGCTTTATCTTGGCCAGGTCGCAGTTGTAAATGAGAACTTGTTCTCAACTGGCCTACCTGGTTAAATAAAGGTGACATTTAACAAAAAAATCTAATTCATTAAAACAGAAGACACATCTCATTAGGACACAAGGCACATTTGATTAAAATATGCAAATCTACCTACGCTAATTTAGAATCAAAAGCACCCCTCATAGTTAAGCCCAGAATTATATTCTGTGGATGCAGTGGCTTCCAATTGGTAGTTACTGTACAGTCTTGTCCCATCGCTGCAACTCCCGTACTGACTCGGCAGAGGCGAAGGTCGAGAGCCGTGCGTCCTCCAAAACACAACCCTGCCAAGCCTCACTGCTTCGTGACACGCTGCTATCTTAACCCGGAAGCCAACCGCACCAATGTGTAGGAAGAAACACCGTACAACTGGTGACCATGTCATCATGCATGCGCCCGGCCCGCCACAGGAGTTGCTAGAGCACGATGGGACAAGGACATCCCGGCCAAACCCTCCCCTAACCCGGACGAGACTGGGCCAATTGTGTGTCACCTCATGGGTCTCCCGGCCAAACCCTCCCCTAACCCGGACGAGACTGGGCCAATCGTGTGTCACCTCATGGGTCTCCCGGCCAAACCCTCCCCTAACCCGGACGAGACTGGGCCAATTGTGTGTCACCTCATGGGTCTCCCGGCCAAACCCTCCCCTAACCCTCCCCTGAGTCTAAGCGACACAGTACAGTGGTAGGCTCCCTCATCACTATCTCCTTCTGGTCCACCTGAATGCTTGGGGAGGAATCAACCTTGCAGCAAAAAAAAAGACAAACACACAGGGGTAAAGAAAGACCGACAGAGAGATAGAGAGAGAGTGAGCTCACTCCAACGGATGCTGCCAGTGGCAAAAATACCCACTGAGGTGCTGAAAGCCCCACTAAAGAAAAAGAGATAGAAAGAGTGAGATAAAGGAGTAGAGACTTGAGGGATGGTGATCGACAGAGAGAGAGAGAGAGAGAGAGAAAAAAGAGAGCGAGAGAAAGAGAGCGAGAGAAAGAGAGCCAAAGAGAGGAAGAGAGAGAGATAAAGGAATAGAGACTTGAGGGATGGTGATCGACAGAGAGAGAGTGAGAGAGAGAAAAAAAAGAGAGCGAGAGAAAGAGAGCCAAAGAGAGAAAGAGAGAGAGAGAGAGATAAAGGAATAGAGACTTGAGGGATGGTGAGCGACAGAGAGAGAGAGAGAGTGTGTGAGAAGAGCGAGTGAGTGTGCAAACCTCGAGATCCTCAGAGAGAGAAAGAGAAAGAGAGAGCAGAGAGCGGTAGAGAACACTGAGAAATTGTGAGTGCTATGGGTAAGTGGACTGTTAAAAGATAGCAGATAATGGACAAAGTGAGACGAAAGACAGTTCTCCACAGGTCTATCACATTTGTATCTATCCATCCATCCTGGAGAGGGAGAAGGAGAGAACGGAGGACTTGAACAGGCTGACTGGGATGGGACTCTGACAGTACTCAGTTACCTGGATACGGTGAGTCTCCTCTCCTATGCTTCCAGGAAAATATTAGATTTTCACTATATGGCAGTTACATAATGTACAGTCAGGTCTATAATTATTACAGTTACATAATGTACAGTCAGGTCTATAATTATTGGCGCCCTTGATAAAGAGGAGCAAATAAGACTGTATGAAATAAATAAGATCATCACCATATATTACTGTAGGTATGAGGTACTTTTCTGCATACGCTTCTGTTTTGCAACGCCAAACTCACTACAGGTGTGCGTGGTCAAAGAGCTCTATGTTCATGTCATCTGACCATAGCACCGCCTGGAGTTTGATCAACGCCATTGGCGCTTGGTTTGGAACCGGCTCTACGGTTAGATGATGAACATAGAGCTCTTTGGCCACGCACACCTGTAGTGAGTTTGGCGTTGAAAAACAGAAGTGTCTGCAGAAAAGTACGTCATACCCATGGTCAAATATGGTGGTGGATCTATGATGATATGGGGCTATTTTGCATGATTTATTGTCTATTCAAACAATGTATATGTAAATTCGACAGCCCACAGTTCTATGCAAAAGACGAATTGTTGTTCAATATTTTGTTTATCAATAGATGACTATGTTTGATTATTGTTGATTATGATTGTCTTCTGTCTTTGAGATTAATTGTGATGTCGTGCCTCTCAGATCAATACTGTAGGCTACCAATTTTTTGTGTTTGTAAGTCAACCATTATTACATGTGGCAAACACTCCCTTTCCCCCCAAATAACAATATTTTATTGTAATACAATTGATCAACCACTAGAAGTTGTGTGTACGCATAGTCTGAGCTATGCTTGGAGATACACACAATTTCGCGTCAAGTTCAAAATTGATAAATGCTAACCTTTACAGTAGAAACTGACAGGTTCAGATTATTTTTTTGTACAAACACACCTTCCCACAGACTTCAGTTCAACATCTAGTTTGGATTTACATTTGGTAGAGTTCATTTTTTTAACCTTTATTTAACTAGGCAGGTCAGTTAAGAACAAATTCTTATTTACAATGACGGCCTACCCCAGCGCCAATTGTGGGCTGCCTGGATTTGAACAAGAGACTGCAGCAATGCCTCGTGCACTGAGATGGAGTGCCTTAGACCGCTGCACCACTCAGAAGGAGTAATGTGATCTCAACGTGAAATCAACAAAACATTTCACCATGACATTGGATTTACAGTGGCTTACGAAAGTATTCATACCCCTTGGCATTTTTTATATTTTGTTGCCTTACAACCTGGAAATAAAATACATTTTGGGGGGGTTGGTATCATTTTATTTATACAACATGCCTACCACTTTGAAGATGCAAAATATTTTTTATTTTGAAACAAACACGAAATAAGACAAAAAAAACAGGGAACTTGAGTGTGCATAACTATTCACCCCGCCCAAAGTCAATACTTTGTAGAGCCACCTTTTTGCAACGATTACAGCTGCAAGTTTCTTGGGGTATGTCTCTATAAACTTGGCACATCTAGGAACTGGGATTTTTTTCCCATTCTTCAAGGCAAAACCGCTCCAGCTCCTGGGTTCTGCTGGTGTACAGCAATCTTTAAGTCATACCACAGATTCTCAATTGGATTGAGGTCTGGGCTTTGACTAGGCCATTCCAAGCATGTAAATGTTTCCCCTTAAATCACTGGAGTGTTGCTTTAGCACTATGCTTAGGGTCATTGTCCTGCTGGAAGGTGAACCTCTGTCCCAGTCTCAAATCTCTGGGAGACTGAAACAGGTTTCCCTCTAGAAATTCTCTGTATTTAGCTCCATCCATCATTCCTTCAATTCTGACCAGTTTCCCAGTCCCTGACGATGAAAAGCATCCCCACAGCATGATGATGCCACCACCATGCTTCACTGTGGGCATGATGTTCTAGGGGTGATGAGAGGTGTTGGGTTTGCGCCAGACATAGCGTTTTCCTTGATGTGCAAAAAGCTACATTTTAGTCTCATCTGACCAGAGTACCTTCTTCCATATGTTTGAGGAGTCTCCCACGTGCCTTTTCGCAAACACCAAACGTGTTTGCTTATTTTTTCTTTAATGTTTACATACCCTACACTACTCATCTCATATGTACAGTGGGGCAAAAAAGTATTTAGTCAGCCACCAATTGTGCAAGTTCTCCAACTTAAAAAGATGAGAGAGGCCTGTAATTTTCATCATAGGTACACTTCAACTATGACAGACAAAATTAGAAAAAAAATCCAGAAAATCACATTGTAGGATTTTTTATGAATTTATTTGCAAATTATGGTGGAAAATAAGTATTTGGTCACCTACAAACAAGCAAGATTTCTGGCTCTCACAGACCTGTAACTTCTTCTTTAAGAGGCTCCTCTGTCCTCCACTCGTTACCTGTATTAATGGCACCTGTTTGAACTTGTTATCAGTATAAAAGACACCTATCCACAACCTCAAACAGTCACACTCCAAACTCCACTATGGCCAAGACCAAAGAGCTGTCAAAGGACACCAGAAACAAAATTGTAGACCTGCACCAGGCTGGGAAGAATGAATCTGCAATAGGTAAGCAGCTTGATTTGAAGAAATCAACTGTGGGAGCAATTATTAGGAAATGGAAGACATACAAGATCACTGATAATCTCCCTCGATCTGGGGCTCCACGCAAGATCTCACCCCATGGGGTCAAAATGATCACAAGAAAGGTGAGCAAAAATCCCAGAACCACACGGGGGGACCTAGTAAATGACCTGCAGAGAGCTGGGACCAAAGTAACAAAGCCTACCATCAGTAACACACTACGCTGCCAGGGACTCAAATCCTGCAGTGCCAGACGTGTCCCCCTGCTTAAGCCAGTACATGTCCAGGCCCATCTGAAGTTTGCTAGAGAGCATTTGGATGATCCAGAAGAAGATTGGGAGAATGTCACATGGTCAGATGAAAGCAAAATATAACTTTTTGGTAAAAACTAAACTTGTCGTGTTTGGAGGACAAAGAATGCTGAGTTGCATCCAAAGAACACCATACCTACTGTGAAGCATGGGGGTGGAAACATCATGCTTTGGGGCTGTTTTTCTGCAAAGGGACCAGGACGACTGATCCGTGTAAAGGAAAGAATGAATGGGGCCATGTATCGTGAGATTTTGAGTGAAACCCTCCTTCCATCAGCAACGGCATTGAAGATGAAACGTGGCTGGGTCTTTCAGCATGACAATGATCCCAAACACACCGCCCGGGCAACGAAAGAGTGGCTTCGTAAGAAGCATTTCAAGGTCCTGGAGGGGCCTGGCCAGTCTCCAGATCTCAACCCAATAGAAAATCTTTGGAGGGAGTTGAAAGTCTGTGTTGCCCAGCAACAGTACCAAAACATCACTGCTCTATAGGAGATCTGCTTTGAGGAATGAGCCAAAACACCCGCAACAGTGTGTGAAAACCTTGTGAAGACTTACAGAAAACATTTGACCTCTGTCATTGCCAACAAAGGGTATATAACAAAGTATTGAGATAAACTTTTGTTACGGACCAAATACTTATTTTCCACCATCATTTGCAAATAAATTCATTAAAAATCCTACAATGAGATTTTCTGGATTTTTTTTCTCATTTTGTCTGTCATAGTTGAAGTGTACCTATGATGACAATTACAGGCCTCTCTCATCTTTTTAAGTGGGAGAACTTGCACAATTGGTGGCTGACTATATACTTTTTTGCCCCACTGTATATACTGTACTCTATACCATCTACTGCATCTTGCCTATGCCGTTCGGCCATCGCTCATCAAAATATTTATATGTACATATTCTTATTCATTCATTTACACTTATGTGTATAAGGTAGTTGTTGTGAAATTGTTAGATTACCTGTTAGATATTACTGCATTGTCGGAACTAGAAGCACAAGCATTTCACTACACTCACATTTCCATCTGCTAACCATGTGTATGTGACCAATACAATTTGATTTGATTTGGGATGAATACTTTTGCAAGTCACTGTAGGTTGAAAGTTGGTTGTCAAAGACACAAAAAGCTCTTACAGTGATGACATTTTGCAAATGGAATTAGTTTCCCACGTTGACTCAACGTCATTACATAGATTCTTGGCCTCGAAATGACTTGGGACATTTTTGATTTTCAACCAGTTTTTGTCCAGTGGGTTTGATAAATGAGGCCCATGATGGTCTGTTGACAGTTAATTGGACTTTGTGTATTCTGGTGCTGCTTGGAGAAGTGGTCATGTCTTTTTCACACATGGAGTGGTCCCTTCTGCCTTGAATGCAATGCATACCATTGTAAGAGCTTCCCTGCTTTGCTGCTAGTTATGGACTGGGCCAAAGAGCAAATAGTTTATTTCTTTGAATAATGAATTATTTAAAATCCTGTGAATTCAAGTGAATCAGGAAAATCTGCATGGATTTTTTCAAAAAGGGATGGAGGAGAAGAGAAATAGAGAGAGAAAGAGACAGAGTATTTTTAATGTTTCAGTTGAAAGCAAGTTTGCTGCAATTCTACACATTTTGCCATGGGGCGGAGAGAAGATTCTATAACTCATTTCATGCAATTCTACACATTTAGCCATGGGGCTGATAATTTGTTTGACAGTTTTACACCTAATTTCATGCAATTCCACACAAATGTTTGCAGTTTTGACGTATTTATTATAGTTTTGTGTGTTTTGGGAAGTTTGTCCCTACAAAAGGGGGGGACCACATGCGGCCACCAGTTGCCCATCCCTGGGTTAGGCCATCTCTGTATTCCCATTCCTCCTATACTATCTGTCTTTCACCCACAGCTAAGAGGATCCTTTAATGTGGGTTTTAGGCTCTTTAAAAAAAAATTGAACCTTTATTTAACTAGGCAAGTCAGTTTAAGAACAAATTCTTATTTTCAATGACGGCCTAGGAACAGTGGGTTAACTGCCTGTTCAGGGGCAGAACGACAGGTTTGTACCTTGTCAGCTCTGGGGTTTGAACTTGCAACCTTCTGGTTACTAGTCCAACGCTCTACCCTGCCGCCCCTTTACACTGAACCATACACGGACCCTTTTAAGATGATTGATCAGTTGACGCCTCACAGTTACTGATTGATTAGATACACTAGAAGCACAACTAGCTCACTCAACAACAGAGGATCTGTCCTCATAGTATAACATGGTGAGGTTTCTTACTTCCTTATACACATCCTTGATTTGAGAATCGCTAGCACGCACAATTCTAAAGGGGCTGTCCACGACATAGAATGTGATTATATATACATCATGTAGTGTAGCCTATTGTACCTCTGTGGGTGGATGGTTATATTATTGACTACGGAAGCAGTTCCAAGACTGCACCTTCATGGGTTCTGATAGTAAACGTGGAAAAGGTGATGTCGTGGTCCATGGACCGTGTAATATGATTGTGAGACTGATGAGGTACACCTGTTGCCTGACGACTCTCCTTTATTTGAATTCCTCTGCTCTATCAATCGCTACATACGTTCAGTCTGAAACGGACATCCTAGAAGTTGTTTGTGTGATTTAAGAAAAAAATGGGGGGCGTCGGTACAAAACAAATTCATCAGCGATTGGATAATCTCTAACAAATCTGACCAATCAGTGTATCAAAGCTGATTACGTCATCATGTAGGCAGGCTCTGGCGGCCATGTGCTTAATATGAGCAGCTGAGAAATACATATAAGAACACTTGTTTCAGTCCACGCATCAACCACTGTTTGAGGATCATGTTCTCCCTGCGCGACAGGTGATATTCCACCCAAACTCTGTATGACAAGGGCTCAAGAACCTTGTTCCTGCAGCTACCAAGTGCTTAATTTGGAAAACCAAGTGAATTATGTTTGGGGAACATCGATAGCAACATGTTTTCACAACTAAACATATTTCACTAAACTGTTGACAGCCCGTCTGAGCGCTCTAGAAAGGAATACATGAGAGAGAGGAGGAGATTGAAATGCATGGTGGTGAGATATCCTGTATAGCTAAAGGTAATGTGTCACCTAATTAATACAAACATCCCTTATTACTAGGCTATTCAAAATCAAATATAAGCCGCTTTGCACAATCATTGAACCAACCGCATCAGCTAGACCTGTACATTTTCTCCCAGACTCATGGATATATATAGTTTGAAGCGTAGCATAAGGTAACCAGTCCATCCCGTATGGATGATAAGTCTATCACTCAAAGGTGATTACTAGAATTTGTTCAATGTTGGAGCATCGGCTAGAGACCAAAGACATCTTAAATTAGTTTTGTTTCATGTTTAATATGCTGTAGGCTATTTATCCTATAAAGGAACAATCCAAATTTGAATTCAGTTTTCTGGGGGAGGCCTATGCAGGAACTCTAATGTGTGTATGGGTGTTTTGAATGAATCATCACCTTAGAAAGCGCTGTACATTTTGTTGTATTAGGCTATGAAACATCTACAATAAACATGTTTTGTACTCGGTGAGGTGAGTTTTAAAAGTAAGATATGCCTACTGTTTTGATGATAAGTGTTTGATGTGATTTTCGATGGCATTTGCATTGATGTCAGAATGGTGATAGGGACAATAGAGCCATGAGTACCAGGCCATTAGGTCCTGATGGTTGTTAGTGACTTGGGTACTACCAACCATGCCCAGAGTGCATAAGAGGAGATTATGTGGCAATAATATGGTTACCAAAACAGCCCTACTCTGGCCCAACCCATAGGTTTCTGGGACCAATCAGAACAGTCAAAATGTGTTTCCATTCTAGACATCGTCAGGGAGGGAGGAAAATCCAGATTTATTTTGGAGAAGAAACAGTTGGTAGGAATGATGTGGCTGGGTAGCCAGGCAACAACACCTGTGTACCAGTGATCAGTGATAGCGAGTTGGTTGTCTGTTACTGATTATTTCCTGCTAGTGTCTACCTATGCCTATAATACTAATCATTTATATATATGTCTGATTCAGTGTCAGTGTCCGTGTCCATGTCAATTGGAAATGGTTTATGACAGAAGTGTAGTTTGTATTGTAATGTATGGCTGTTAGTGTTGAGTTTGGTTTCTGTGACATTACAGTGAGTCTATGGCAGGGATCATCAACTAGATTCAGCTGCGAGACAATTTATTTTATTTTTTTCTTGAGCGGATGGTCAGGGGGCCGGAACATAATTACAAATAACTTGTAGAATGCAAATTGACCACAAGAAGCCCAAACAGGTATAACATTTGACTAAAATAATAATTTCAAGATCACATGTCTCTCTCTAATGCATTGGAATACTTGGGAACAGTTTTCCAAAATGTAGAAATCACCTGGAGATGATTTCCTGTTGTTGTTTTTAGTCTTTCATGTCCAACAGTGACAATATGTATTTTTAATTAAAATAATAATAATCTGAAAACTAGGGTGGCCAAATAAACCCCCCAGCGGGCCAATTTCGGCCGGTAGGCCGCCAGTTGGGGAACTCTGGTCTATGGTGTGTGAAACTAAGTCTGAGCCTTCTGTGACGTTAGTGAGTCTATACAAGTATGTGGTGTTTGATACTGTGTGGGTAGTTTATTCAGTGAGGAGCTGAAACAGTTACAGTATTACCGGTGGCAGACAGCCTTGCTGTCGAGTGAAGGGGCTGACTGGGCAGATAGACAGCAGCTCAAACAGCCAGACGGACTCAAGCTATCTTCCCTCTGACAGACTATTCCTCAGGGTCTCAGAATAAATCCATGGTGTCTTGTATATTAATGTCCCCAAAGAGTTGAGTGAGACCTGCCTATAGCTTAAGTTTAAAAAAAAATATATATATATATATATATATATATATATATATATATATATATAAATATATAAACTCTATTTAGACAGTTATGAAATGCTTTGCACAGAGACTTGTATCTAAATCTGTCTTTAGGACCTTTTTCTCAGACCAACAACTTGACGGTACACATCGCTTCTCTATTTGTTGAACTACACAACGTGTGGTTGGTTAGCGAGGCTAAACGTCATGTTTGATGTGTAATGAAGGTGCTGGTGCACCAACTGTCGGAGAGCAGAAATATTAAACATGCAATTAATTAAGAGGCATTTAATGAATTCTCCAGCACGGCTGGAGAACTCACCTCCTGTCATGTCATTATGGAATCAGAGATTCATAAATGATGCACTGAAAAATGTGTAGCCTAAAGCGTAATATAATGAAAACAGAAACCAAAAAAAAAATCCTACATTTTGCGAGCATTGCTCACAACTAAATCAAGAATTCAATTCAATTTCAAGGATGCCATATAATGATGAATACCACAAACTACACTATTGAGAAGGTTACTTTGTTCTTATTCTCACTGAAACTTGCAAATTAAGCACCAACTGTTCCGCGTGTGGGGGTGTGCTGCAGACCGTTATCAACAATGACAGTTTAAACATAATTCACTATGCGACAGACCAGTTCCACTTCAATGACTCTCTGTCTCATGTTGTCATGTTGTGTGTCTGTTTCCCTTCACCAAGTCATTAGAATAAATGCATGTCTTTCAGTAAGGACCGCGTGTGCTCTCTGGAGCTTTCAATGTCTTCTTGGTACTTGTCATTTGACCACAGGATGAAAGAGAGCACACCATTTCCGTGTCAATGCCCTGACAGCCAACCAACAGACACAGAACATGCACACACGTGCACAGACATACACTTCCAAACACGCACACACACACACACACACACACACACACAAACCGAAAAGCAAACTGCCATGACAAATTATGTGGACATCTGCTCGTCGAACATCTCATTACGAAATCATGGGCATTAATATGGAGTTGGTACACCCTTTGCTGCTGTAACAGCCTCCACTCTTCTGGTAAGGCTTTCCACAAGATGTTGGAACATTGCTGCAGGGACTTGGGCACTGATGTTGGGCGATTAGGCCTCTGGCTCCCAGTCAGCGTTCTAATTCATCCCAAAGGTGTTCGGTGAGGTTGCGGTCAGGGCTCTGTGCAGGCCAGTCAAGATCTTCCACAATGATCTCGACAAACCATTTCTGTATGGACCTTGCTTTGTGCATGGGGACATTGTCATGTTTAAACAGGAAAGGGCTTTCCCCAAACTTTTGCCACAAAGTTGGAAGCACAGAATTTTCTAGAATGTCATTGTATGTTGTAGTGTTAAGATCTCCCTTCACTGAAACTAAGGGGCCTATCCCAAACCATGACAAACAGCCCCAGAACATTATTCCTCCTCCACCAAACTTTACAGTAGGAACTATACATTTGAGCAGGATCGTTCTCCTGGCATCCGCCTAACCCAGATTAGTCCACCAGACTGCCAGATGGTGAAGCGTGATTCATCACTTCAGAGAACGTGTTTTCACTGCTCCAGAGTCCAATGGCAGAGAGCTTTACACCACTCCAGCCGCCGCTTGGCATTGCGCATGGTGATCTTAGGCTTGTGCGCGGCTGCTCGGCCATCGAAACCCATTTCATGAAGCCCGACGAGCAGTTATTGCTCTGACGTTGCTTCCGGGGGCAGTTTTGAACTCAGTAGTGAGTTTTGCAAAGGAGGATAAACAATTTTTACACCCTACGCGCTTCAGCACTCGGCAGTCCCGTTCTGTGAGCTTGTGTGGCCTACCACTTCACGGCTGAGCCGTTGTTGCTCTCAGACGTTTCCACTTCACAACAACAGCACTTATTGTTGACCGGGGAAGCTCCAGCAGTTCAGACATTTTATGAACTGACTTGTTGGAAAGGTGGCATCCTATGACGGTGCCACGTTGAAAGTCACTGAGCTCTTCAGTAAGGCCATTCTATTGTGTATGTTTGTCTATGGAGATTGCATGGCTGTGTTCTTGATTTTCTACACCTGTCAGCAAACGGGTGTGGCTGAAATAGCAAAATCCAATCATTTGAAGGGTGTCCACATACTTTTGTATATTTAGTGCACTTCGATGAGATAATACAATCACAGAGACTTTCGCATGTCACATATTCAGTTTCTCTCTTTCTGATTGCCCTTTGAAGACATCAGAGGATAGTGTTTCCATCAATTCCACTTCCATCAAACACTGCAGAGGGAGACAGGGATAAGACAGCCTGACTTGAGCTTTATTTCTATATTTAAATATATCAAGTCAGACTCTCTTATCCCCGTCTCTCTCTATAGCACTTCACTGTTATGTGAAATGCCAATATTGCATTGAGATGAGGAAATGCTCCAGGCTCTGAGTACCTTAAGCCAGTGGACCCACCCAGTGTATGAAGTGCTTACAAATGTCGGCCCCTTTTTTTTTATAGATGGGTTCTCCCCACAGTTCCTTTTCCCACTAATTTGTAATCCACCCAACTGATCATATGAAAATAGGGGGAACATTTCTGAAGAAGCAATTTTGTAAACACTACTATGACACAAACCAGTTTGGTTCTAAATTGCATGGTGACAAATGTACTATTTGAATACTTATGGAATCATTAAAGCAGGAATTATGCTGTGGCTTTTGTTTTCCAAAGCAAATGAAATGATACAGGATGTGAAAGGAAATGGGCCTTTAGAGATGTTATAGAGGTGTGGTAATGAACCAGTGTGTGTGTGCGTGCGCGTGATGGCGAACAGTGTACTTTGCATCTGCTTAACAAAATAACTGTGTCTGCATAATGGCTTTTAGATAAAAACAGATATGGTAGTTACATGATGGTTCCGTGACTTATTTACCATTTCAAAAGCACTATAGACATGACTAACAATGTGTTGCTCAATGAAAAATCAACATAGACTTTGATGGTATTTGTGTAATTTGTGCCTCGATCGAGTGGCCATTACCAAATCCTGAACTGCTAATGGATGGTGTATGATATTACAATATCCATTCGGCAACATAAAACACTGCTGTCAACTTCAAAGGTGGTCGTTTCAGTGCACTCCGGTGGACAGAGAATTATCAATGCTGCTGCCTGTCTCCGATGAATCAAGGTGCATTGAACTTGTCAGGGGAAGAGTGACAAGGTGAGTGATGGAGAAATAAATAGTAACGGGTGAGGGGGCATGATTAGAGGGAGACAATCAGAGCAAGGCAGAGAGAGTGGAAGAGACAGACAGAGAAACAGACAGACAGTGGAGTCTGCTGAGTGGAAGGATGCCTCATAATAATGGCTGAAATGGAGAGAACATATGAAAACCATTTGTGTTTGATACAATTCCATTTACTCCATTCCAGACATGATAATCCATCTTCCCCTCACTCAGCAGCCTCCACTACAGACAGCCCAAATCCTTCCAAACTTCATTACCCAAACAAAGCTACACCTTCCTTGATGCTGTCCCAACAATGTGTTTTAAAAGGATGATGGACTGACTAGAGATGGCAGCAACTTAGACTAATGTCGCCCTGCCATCCACAGGGTAATTTTGAAATGGGAAAGGGGGATACCTTGTCAGTTGTACAACTGAATACCTTCAGCTGAAATGTGTATTCCGCATTTAACCCAAACCCTCTGAATCAGAGCGGTGCGGGGGGCTGCCATAATCGACATCCAAGTCTTCAGGGCCCAGGGAACAGTGGGTGCCTTGCTCAGGGGTAGAACTACAGACAGACCTGATTGGGAAACTTTCCAGCTGATTAAATTTCCTTGGTCCCTCTGACCCCCAACCCCATCTCCCACTCCGCCAATTATAAAGTCTGCATGTTTTATTAGAGGTTCACTGTGACTACCATTGCCTGAGTTTTGGGGTTTCCCTCACTGGCCACCAGGGGGCACTAGCTCCCATTGACACCCTGTAGTAAACTGTGGTTAGTTGAGAGTAGTCACAAAGATTAGACTTTTTGTGTTGGCCAGAAATCATCATTGGTTACGATGATGTAGGGAATTGCCTTCTATTAGCTGTCTCCCACTCAAATACAGACGTCATCACCGAGCTCTTTATCTATTGAAATAAAACCTACCGGTGCGTTCAACATAAAATCAAAATCGATGTTTATTCGTCACGTACATAAAGCAGGCATAAATGATGTCTACTTGCAAGCTCCCTTTAACAACACGGTACAGATATCAATATATTCAACAACAAAAACATATAAATAATACTATACATTAGGAACTGAATACAAGGAATACAATCAACATAATAGGACACATGGATCGGGTAGAAGAACATTCTATTCGTCAGCAGTAATGGCGTTGAACCCTGTCTGACGGTGTCCCCTGGGAGATATGTCTACTGTCATGTGTCTCAAAACGGAGGTTTCATTCACTGGGTTCTATGGGAGATATTGACCTGCTGCTGTTACTTTGCTCTCTTTCACAGCCTTTCTCTTTCCCTCTGATATACGTCTCTTCTGTCTCCTCTGTCTCTGTCTGTGTTTGTCTCGCATCTTTTCTCTCGCACAGTCATTTTCTCTCTGCCCTCTCCCTCATATTCATTTACACCATGTGTCTTCTTCCTGTAGTTTCTCTTGCTCTCTCTCTTGCTCTCTCTCTCCTATCATTGCTAGACGATGCTTATCCAGCTGTCCATCTCCTCCCCTCCCTTTCTCTCTTTCTCTCTCCCTCCTACATTCATCAATATCTGTTTCGCTGAGTGTTCAGAGAACAAGCGTGGCATGAATGTTATTATTGCCTTTGAATGATTTACGTCAATCTTCCCCCTCAACCCTACGTAGTGCCTATAGTTCTAATCAAAGCTCTCGTCCTCGAGGAGCCTACAGCGCTAATCCAAACTCTCGTTCTCAAGAGGAGCCTATATCGCTAATCCGAGCTCTCGTCCTCAAGAGGAGCCTATATCGCTATTCCGAGCTCTCACCCTCAAGAGGGGCCTATATCGCTAATCCGAGCTCTCGTCCTCAAGGTGTGCCTATATCGCTAATCCGAGCTCATCCAAAAGAGGGACCTATATCGCTAATCCAAGCCCTCGCCCTCAAGAGGAGCCTATATCGCTAATCCAAGCTCTCATCCTCAAGAGGAGCCTATATCGCTAATCCAAGCCCTCGCCCTCAAGAGGAGCCTATATCGCTAATCCAAGCTCTCATCCTCAAGAGGAGCCTATATCGCTAATCCAAGCCCTCGCCCTCAAGAGGAGCCTATATCGCTAATCCAAGCTCTCATCCTCAAAATAAACCTATATTGCTAATCCAAGCTCTCGTCCTCAAGGTGAGCATACAGTATATCGCTAATCCAATCTCTCGTCCTCAAGGTGTGCCTATATCGCTAATCCGAGCTCTCATCCTCAAAATGAGCCTATATTACGAATCCAAGCTCTCATCCTCAAAATAAACCTATATTGCTAATCCAAACTCTTGTCCTCAAGAGGAGCCTACAGTATATCGCTAATCCAAGCTCTCGTCCTCAAATGGAGCCTATATTGCTAATCCAAACTCTTGTCCTCGAGCCGGTGAGATCAAAATAAATTAGTGACTCATATTAGCGACTTAATTACTTCACAACCTTTTCTGGTTAACCTATTTCTATGCTTCCTTCCTGGGGGAACAGACGGTGCACTGTGTTCTCCTTCTCTGCTCTGGGTAGAAGAATCCCCCAGGGACTGATCTAGGATCAGCTTGCTCTCCCCAAATCCTAACCATAACTATTAACTTCACACTATACCAGGGGTCAACAGGTCGGCAACAGGCTGCCCGCGAGCCAAAACCAGCCTGGGAGTGATTTATTTATTTTCTAGTTTAAAAAAATAAAAAATCAGCAAACAAAATCTGTTTTGATTTAGAAAATCTGTTCCCAAGTAGTCCCACAAATACAAAATGAGACTTGATTTTTTTTTCAACGTAATCAAGGTATGAAATGTATTTTCGAATACAACCTCTTGTGGGGCTTAGATGTGGTAAATGAGTATTTGACAAATTATTATAATTCTGTTCCAGCCCCCCGACCATCTGGCCTCGGCTGAATCTAGTTGCCTTCCACTGTACTATGCCTTCAGCTCAGTCTTGTATATCAAGCCCGGTAGTCTAGTACCGCTGTGAGGAGAATTGGCGCCATGACTCAGGCAATATGGAACGGGAGAAGGTGACCCTTAGAGAAACAATAAAATATACGTGATGATTGGAGATCAGCAATATCACAAGCCACAGTGTTAATGCTCACTTCATACCTCTACAGTTCTGCCTTGCCCTGCCAGCTACACACACACACTCACACACTCACACATATACACACTCACAAACTCATACATATACACGCTCACACATATACACACTCACACACTCACACATATACACATATACACACTCACACACTCATACATATACACACTCACACATATACACACTCACACACTCATACATATACACACTCACACATATACACACTCACACACTCATACATACACACACTTACACATATACACACTCACACATATACACACTCACACACTCATACATATACACACTCACACATATACACACTCACACACTCACACATATACACACTCACACATATACACACTCACACATATACACACACATATACACACTCACACATATACACACACACACTCACACATACACACTCACACACATACACACTCACACATATACACACTCACACATATACACACTCACACATATACACACTCACACATATACACACACATATACACACTCACACATATACACACACACACTCACACATACACACTCACACACATACACACTCACACATATACACACTCACACATATACACACTCACACATATACACACTCACACACTCACACATATACACACTCACACATATACACTCACACACATACACACTCACACATATACACACTCACACATATACACACTCACACACTCATACATATACACACTCACACATATACACACTCACACACTCACACATATACACATATACACACTCACACACTCATACATATACACACTCACACATATACACACTCACACATATACACATATACACACTCACACACTCACACATATACACACTCACACACTCATACATATACACTCACACATATACACACTCACACACTCATACATATACACACTCACACATATACACACTCACACACTCATACATATACACACTCACACATATACACACTCACACACTAACACATATACACACTCACACATATACACACACATATACACACACATATACACATATACACACTCACACATATACACACTCACACACATACACACTCACACATATACACACTCACACATATACACACTCACACATATACACACTCACACACTCACACATATACACACTCACACACTCACACACATACACACTCACACATATACACACTCACACATATACACACTCACACACTCACACATATACACACTCACACACATACATACACATACACACTCACACACTCACACACATACACACTCACACACATACACACACTCACACACTCACACACATACACACATACACACTCACACACATACACACTCACTCACACACATACACACTCACTCACACACATACACACTCACTCACACACATACACACTCACTCACACACATACACACTCACACATATACACATATACACACTCACACACTCATACATATACACACTCACACATATACACACTCACACACTCATACATATACACATATACACACTCACACACTCACACATATACACATATACACACTCACACACTCATACATATACACACTCACACATATACACACTCACACACATACACACTCACACACATACACACTCACACACATACACACACTCACACACATACACACTCACACACATACACACATACACACACATACACACTCACTCACACACATACACACTCACTCACACACATACTCACTCACTCACACACATACACACTCACTCACACACATACACACTCACACATATACACACTCTCACACATATACACACACTCGCACATATACACACACACACACTCACACATATACACACACATACACACTCACACACACACACACACACTCACACACACACACACACACTCACACATAGACACACTCACACATGGACACACACACACATATACACACTCACACATGCACACACATACACACACACATGCGCACACATACACACTCACACGCGCACACATACACACTCACAAACTCATACATATACACACTCACACATATACACACTCACACACTCACACATATACACACTCACACACTCACACACATACACACTCACACATATACACACTCACACATATACACACTCACACACTCACACATATACACACTCACACACATACACACACTCACACATATACACATATACACACTCACACACTCATACATATACACACTCACACATATACACACTCACACACTCATACATATACACACTCACACATATACACACTCACACACTCATACATATACACACTCACACACTCACACATATACACACTCACACATATACACACTCACACATATACACACTCACACATATACACACTCACACACATACACACTCACACACATACACACTCACACACATACACACTCACACATATACACACTCACACATATACACACACATATACACATATACACACTCACACATATACACACTCACACACTCACACATACACACTCACACACATACACACTCACACATATACACACTCACACATATACACACTCACACACTCACACATATACACACTCACACATATACACTCACACACATACACACACACACTCACACACTCACACATATACACACTCACACACTCATACATATACACACTCACACATATACACACTCACACACTCACACATATACACACTCACACACTCATACATATACACACTCACACATATACACACTCACACACTCACACATATACACATATACACACTCACACACTCACACATATACACATATACACACTCACACACTCATACATATACACACTCACACATATACACACTCACACACTCATACATATACACACTCACACATACACACTCACACACATACACACTCACACATATACACACTCACACATATACACACTCACACACTCACACATATACACACTCACACATATACACTCACACACATACACACACACACTCACACACTCACACATATACACACTCACACACTCATACATATACACACTCACACATATACACACTCACACACTCACACATATACACACTCACACACTCATACATATACACACTCACACATATACACACTCACACACTCACACATATACACATATACACACTCACACACTCACACATATACACATATACACACTCACACACTCATACATATACACACTCACACATATACACACTCACACACTCATACATATACACACTCACACATATACACACTCACACACTCATACATATACACACTCACACATATACACACTCACACACTCACACATATTCACACATATACACACTCACACACTCACACATATACACATATACACACTCACACACTCATACATATACACACTCACACATATACACACTCACACACTCATACATATACACACTCACACATATACACACTCACACACTCATACATATACACACTCACACATATACACACTCACACACTCACACATATACACACTCACACATATACACACTCACACATATACACACTCACACATATACACACTCACACACATACACACTCACACACATACACACTCACACACATACACACTCACACATATACACACTCACACATATACACACACATATACACATATACACACTCACACATACTCACACATACACACTCACACACATACACACTCACACATATACACACTCACACATATACACACTCACACACTCACACATATACACACTCACACATATACACTCACACACATACACACACACACTCACACACTCACACATATACACACTCACACACTCATACATATACACACTCACACATATACACACTCACACACTCACACATATACACACTCACACACTCATACATATACACACTCACACATATACACACTCACACATATACACATATACACACTCACACACTCACACATATACACATATACACACTCACACACTCATACATATACACACTCACACATATACACACTCATACATATACACACTCACACATATACACACTCACACACTCATACATATACACACTCACACATATACACACTCACACATATACACACTCACACATATACGCACACATATACACATATACACACTCACACACATACACACTCACACATATACACACTCACACATATACACACTCACACATATACACACTCACACATATACACACTCACACATATACACACTCACACACATACACACTCACACACATACACACTCACACACATACACACTCACACATATACACACTCACACATATACACACTCACACACTCACACATATACACACTCACACACATACACACTCACACACATACACACTCACACACTCACACACATACACACTCACACACATATACACACTCACACACATACACACTCACACACATACACACTCACACACATACACACTCACACACATACACACTCACTCACACACATACACACTCACTCACACACATACACAATCACTCACACACATACACACTCACTCACACACATACACACTCACACACATATACACACTCTCACACATATACACACACTCGCACATATACACACACACACACTCACACATATACACACACACACACACACACACTCACACATATACACACTCACACACACACACACACTCACACATAGACACACTCACACATAGACACACTCACACACACACATATACACACTCACACATGCACACACATACACACACACATGCGCACACATACACACTCACACGCGCACACATACACACTCACACGCGCACACATACACACTCACACATGCACACTCACACACATGCACACACCTACACGCACACACATACACACACACACTCACACACTCACACATATACACACTCACACACTCATACATATACACACTCACACATATACACACTCACACACTCACACATATACACATATACACACTCACACACTCATACATATACACACTCACACATATACACACTCACACACTCACACATATACACATATACACACTCACACACTCACACATATACACATATACACACTCACACACTCATACATATACACACTCACACATATACACACTCACACACTCATACATATACACACTCACACATATACACACTCACACACTCATACATATACACACTCACACATATACACACTCACACACTCACACATATACACACTCACACATATACACACTCACACATATACACACACATATACACATATACACACTCACACATATACACACTCACACATATACACACTCACACACATACACACTCACACATATACACACTCACACATATACACACTCACACATATACACACTCACACATATACACACTCACACACATACACACTCACACACATACACACTCACACACATACACACTCACACATATACACACTCACACATATACACACTCACACATATACACACACATATACACATATACACACTCACACATATACACACTCACACACTCACACATACACACACACACACATACACACTCACACATATACACACTCACACATATACACACTCACACATATACACACTCACACATATACACTCACACACATACACACACACACTCACACACTCACACATATACACACTCACACACTCATACATATACACACTCACACATATACACACTCACACATATACACATATACACACTCACACACTCATACATATACACACTCACACATATACACACTCACACACTCACACATATACACATATACACACTCACACACTCACACATATACACATATACACACTCACACACTCATACATATACACACTCACACATATACACACTCACACACTCATACATATACACACTCACACACATACACACTCACACACATACACACTCACACACATACACACTCACACATATACACACTCACACATATACACACACATATACACATATACACACTCACACATATACACACTCACACACTCACACATACACACTCACACACATACACACTCACACATATACACACTCACACATATACACACTCACACACTCACACATATACACACTCACACATATACACTCACACACATACACACACACACTCACACACTCACACATATACACACTCACACACTCATACATATACACACTCACACATATACACACTCACACACTCACACATATACACACTCACACACTCATACATATACACACTCACACATATACACACTCACACATATACACATATACACACTCACACACTCACACATATACACATATACACACTCACACACTCATACATATACACACTCACACATATACACACTCATACATATACACACTCACACATATACACACTCACACACTCATACATATACACACTCACACATATACACACTCACACATATACACACTCACACATATACGCACACATATACACATATACACACTCACACACATACACACTCACACATATACACACTCACACATATACACACTCACACATATACACACTCACACATATACACACTCACACATATACACACTCACACACATACACACTCACACACATACACACTCACACACATACACACTCACACATATACACACTCACACATATACACACTCACACACTCA